>NC_069133.1:12613374-12823374 GCF_026914265.1 Mya arenaria
CCAATACTATGTCAATTGTATGTGGCACCATAGCCGCTATACGGCACACGAATATTTGGCCATCGGGCGGACGGTTTATATGTGTGAATACTATCACAAGACACCCGACCAAGCCAGCAGTCAGCCACGCTGCCGCTATTCTCCCATGACGAAGCCATTTCTGTCTTGACTTCCAAAAATGAACCAAAGGAAACACAATCGCCACGAACCGGTCGATAGATATAAGTTGCAGTGATATCATTGAGCAGATTAAGGTTACCATGATCCCCGCTGTCCGCGCCACACAGAACGACCATACGGACCGGATTTCCGGGTAGATATACTCCACAACATACAGCAGCATTATACATCCCATGAGCAGGTCGGCCAGTGCCAGGTTCCCGATTAATGAATAAATACTCCCCTTGAACATATGTCTACATTTGTAAAGGCTAATCAGAATTAAGGTATTTCCACCTATTGCGGTGACAAATATAATTATTGATGCAACGAAACGATAAATTAAATACGTGTCTGAAAATACACAAGCGAAGTCGATCGTTCGATTGTCACTGTAACGATTCACTTTATAGTTCGAAAGTGTTGTATCCATTTTTAAGAGCACAAATCTGTTGTTAAAAAGGCTAAATAATGAGTCTGATTTGACAATTTTTCACCGATATAATATCAAAATAATTTTCCCATTTGTACAAGTAGTAAAACAGTATTGTGGTCTGTCATTATATTCATCTGACAAAACTTCATGGTTCAATATTTTTTTGTGATTTTATCGCGAACACGTTACTGTTTTGTATCGCTTGTCGTGGTATCCAGTACAAACAGAGGTTGATCCACTTGAATAATTTTTTATGTGCCTAAGTTTATAAAGGCTGAACAGAATAAATATATTTCCACACATTACCGTTACAGATATAGGCATAGATGCAACGAAACGATAAAGAAATTACGTGTCTGCATATACGCAGGCAAAATCGACTGTCACTGTAACGATTCACTATATAATTTGACAATTTTGTTTCTATTACAAGTTAGGGAAATTGCAATACTTAAGTCTGTCTTGATATTTATTCACCGATAAAATAAATCCTCCCTTTAGTTCCGTGTTATTTCAACTGACAGAACAGTTTTGTGATTTCCTTGTTCATCACTTGTCAATAAAAGAAGTACATGTTCCAACCGTGACGTCACCGTCACTCGCAATAGTTGCCGTTAGAATGTTTTTTCATTGTTAAAACAATGTAGTTGTTTAGTTTAAACATATTTATTTTACAACGATTGTGAAACAAGTTACTACAACATTATATTAATCACTTTCGTTGGCACGATTTGACGCGAGAGTGTGGTCTTGTGTTGTGGGAGAAACAGCAGATCCCGGAGAAAACCCACTTGTCCAGCTTGGTGACCACTAACCAAGCTCACATGCGCCCAAGCCGGGAATCGAACCCGACCGGGTCGCCTAGGTGAGAAGCGAGTGCGCTAACCACTGCGCTAACCGGACAACCAAATGTAGTTGTGTTGTCCATGCTTTACACATTTCTCTCGGAAACCATGCAACTATGGGATATAGGTTTAGTTTTATTTCTAATTGATTTCCTTTCAATAATTATATAATATACGGTATGCTAACCGTCAACATGTCCTGAAGGTGAAGTGTGTCTTTACTGGAGAACAAAACATTTACCGTGTATAAGTAGCTAGTTCTAGGAAATGAAGGGGGCATATCTATATCTCGTGTTAGGAAAAGAAGGGGGGATTATATATATCTCGTATTAAGAAATAAAAGGGGCATATCAATACTTTATGTTAGAAAATAAATGGGTTATATCAATACGTTGTGGTAAGAAATTAATGGGGCGTATCAATCCATTGTGTGAGAAACTAAAAGGGGCATATTTATTCTTGTGTTAGGTAATAAAGGGTGCATATCAATTCCTTTTGTTATGAAAAATAAAAGGGACATATCAATACCTTGTGTTAGGAAAAAAAGGTATATCAATACATTGTGGTTGAAATTGGGCGTATCAATACCTTGTGTAAGAAAATAAAGGGGATATATCAATACATTTTGTTAGAAAATTAAGCGGCATATCATTACCTTGTGCTCGGAAATAAAGGGGTCATATCAAAACTTTTTGTTAGGTAATAAAGGGGGCATATCAATATCAAGTTGTATTTAACAATAAATGGTGCCTATCAGTACCTTGTGTAAGGCAATAAGGGGGCATATCAATACCTCGTGTTAGGAAATAAAGGGGGCATATCAATACCTCGTGTTAGGAAATAAAGGGGGCATATCAATACCTCGTGTTAGGAAATAAAGGGGGCATATCAATACCTTATGTTAGGTAATAAAGGGGAAACATCAACAAATGGTGCCTATCAATACCTTGTGTTATGCAATGCAGAGGCATATCAATACCTCGTGCCCAGAAAGTACCATCAGGGAATATACATAATGGGCCGAAAATCGGCGTTAATCGAATTTATCGGGTCGTCACTGCTTATCCGACGATCGGCGACTTTGCACCGGTTTTTCGATTATTTTTTTTATGAACATCATGTGTTGTTGTTTTTTACTTTGAATTACATGTGCCACCTATAATTGGCTCACCATGTAACGGAGACGAACATTTAAGTGGTATTTACTTGAATGAATATTCAGTTGGTAGCCTAGATGTTCATATTAGTGATTATCATATACTTATTGTTGGTGATTTAAATGCCCAAACGTCAGATAAAGATTTTAAGATTTAAATGAGTCTATACCCATTGACGAAAAGGGAAATGTACCTTTTTGAGTGATCAAGCTGAAGTTTTATCAAGTACTTGTTACAAGCGAACATCACATGACACAGTGTGTAACCCCCAAGGTCGACACTTACTTAATTTGTGTAAGACGTTTCCATGCTTACTGGTAATGGCCGAGTTGGTGATGATAAATATATAGGTGGCTATATTTATTTGGGAAGTGGTGGTAAAAGTGTTATAGATTATGTATTGCTATGCAAGGAACTATTGGAATGTTTCATTATTTTTTCAATTGGTGAAAGGACAGAATCTGGCCATTTGGCTCTTGAAGCTGTTATTAATTCTAATGTCGGTTGTCATTACAGTAGAGGAAATGAAGCTAAAACACATATTAAGTATGTATTTAATGACTGTACACTGCCTAGATAAAGACAGAATAGTGTAGATATGTTTAATTCCTATAAGATGACTAACTTATTTGGTAGCCTTAGAAATGTGTCAATCGATGTTGATGAAATATTATGTTCAATTTGAAGTGATTTCAAAAGTTGCTTGCAAAGTGGTTGTAGCACATCCAAAACGATTGATGCTCGCCAAAACCGACCCCCTTTGTTTGATAAGATGTGTTATAATCTAAAGTCAGAGAAACTCAAAGCCCTGAGAAACTTTCACAAAGTGGGCACAGAGGATAACTTTAATGTATATATCGACTCAAAGTGTCGTTTTAAAGACACGTGCGATACGAAGAAATATCATTATTATAATATAAAACTCGACGAACTTGAGAAAAATGTCAAATAATCCAGATCTTTCTGGGGGAAAAACTCATAGCCTTATCTGGTAGACAGAATATATCAAACTCTATATCTAATGACGACTGGTTTGAACATTTTGAGTCCTTGTTTAGCACTAATATTGAAGTGGCAGATTTACACGTGAATGATGTCAATTAAGATTTTGACGAAAAAGAAGATGCTTTATGTATGAAATAAAGGATGAGGAAATACTAAGCAGTGGCAAAAGTCTTAAAGCATAAAACAGTGCCAGACAAGACGGAATACCCACGAACTTCTTTATTAACGCCCACGAGACTTTTAACCCTATTATGTTAGCATTTCTTAACTGGATACTTTCAACGGGCATATACCCACACTATTGGAGCATGGCGAGCATAGTTCCCATTCATAAAAAGGTGATTGTAATGCTTTAGAAGCTGCTATACAAAAACATTATCCCATAAACGCGGGAAATTATTCGTGGCGTTCGTCAATTTCAAAACTGCGTTCGATTCTGTCCTTAAAGGCAAACTATGGGAAGTTTTGATAAATGCGAACGTAAAGGGAAATTTACTTAGTGTCCTTCAAGGAATGTATAAAACTGTCCGTGATAGCGTCCGTACCAACAGTGGATTGACCAACCAATTCGATTGTAAGCTTGGCCTGAAGCAGAGTTGTATGGCTTCGCCGAAATTGTTCACGTTCTTTATCAACGAACTAGTTTTATACTTCAGAAATAGGTGTACGAGGGATACAATTACGGCCATGCGATATTGACATATTTAGTCCTCTGTTCGCTGATGATGTGGCTTTCATGGCGGACACAATAGCTGAACTTTAAAGACAACTGCGTTTGGTCCAGGAATTCTGCCGAGATAACTTTTTAACAGTGAACACACAACAAACCAAAGTCGTGGTCTTCAAAAACGGGGGACGTCCTTCACAGAACGAGAAGTGGTACTATGGGGGCAAGTTATTATCTGTTGAACCAAACTTTTTCATACGTCGGAATAACATTTTCTCCCACCTCAGATAAGTGGATCCAAAAGTTTAGCCATGCTAGAAATTCTTATCTTGCCCACGGGCAAAGATAAATCAACTACCCGAATGGAACTCCGGTTTTATTGTTAGCACACAATTACCTCCCTTGTTGAAGACTGTCGTCTGTAGCATCATGGAAACTTTGTCTTGTGGCAAAATTTAGAATGGTAATTTATTTTTTTTCGCTTCAAATGACACCATAAAAAGTTTTCACGCACCATTCAAGAAATAATGCTGAACTCTCCTCAGAACTATTTAAAGACCGATTTGACTATTAACATAATCTGCGCGCATATCCATGACAACCACGAATGATCACATATCCATACGCATTTATTTTCACTACGCACAAAAGAGTTCCAGCCAAAAAATACATTTTTACTGTATTTGTTTCACTGAGGTGATAGAAAAAGCACATTACATAACCGCTCGCTCGGTAAACCTCGTTTCCGCAAAACACCCTACGCTAGGGTTGGGATGAACCTATCTTACACTCTCGACCATGGAAGATACTTATATTCTTCATCACTTTCATTGAATTACATGGCAGAAGATAACAGTGTTAAAGGCAAGAGGGCATTTAACAGTATTCTTTCATCCATGTACAAATGTGGCAAATTACCAATTACACTCTTTTTCAAGCTTTTTGACTCAAAGTGTTACCAATTATGTTATACGGATGTGAATTGTGGGGTTTTAAATCTAAAGAAAACATCGAACGTGTTCAGCGTTATGCATGCAAAAGGTGTATGTGTTCAAATCAAAAGTCATTAAATGCGTTTACGCTTGGTGATTGTGGGCGTTATCCACTAGTATTAAATTCATATGTAAAATGCATCAACAACTTGTTGAAAATCTTCAATGCCGGAGTCGAGATGCGTGAAACAAATGTTACAACTACCTGTTGGTCACTCATGATACGTTAGCGGTAAATTGGGCCACTGAGATAAAACGATTACCAGATAAAAATGGGTTTGGGTATGTTTGGACTATTTGTACCACTACCAACCGATTTCATTAACCAATTTCATTAACCAATTTCACACAATATCTCAATGACCAGTATGTACAACCATGAAGAAAAACCGTTGGACAGTCTCCAAAACTGTGTAAAAGATCTCACTGTGAGCATGAGCCGTTGACTATACGGAAATACAGACATAGTTATGCACCAGTCATTTGTAACCACGCCCCCCACCAGGTCCGGGATATACCGGGGATAGCCGGGGAAATGGGCCGTGTTTTTACCTTCCATATGGCCCCGCAGTGCCGGGTGAATGCGGTGGTTTTGTCTTCGCGTCAAATATAGTGGGGAATGGGCCTTACCTAGAGTCCCTGGGGTGCGGGGGCATTTGGCGGGTGTTTCACCAGCAGTTCACCAAAGTCAAAGTCCCCGCTATTCTCCGGACCTGGGGTGGGGGCCGTGGTAACAATTGACTGGTGCATTACGCACCATGTACTTGAACTAGAAAGAGGTCGGTATAATAATAATATCGCGCGAAACGAAAGATATTGCAAAGTCTGTAATTAGACTCAAGTTGAAACAGAGTATCATTTTATACTGATATGTCCAATGTTGCACGACATAAGGTCTGCATTCATTCCATTAAATTTATTAAGAATCATACAATCATATTTTTTCATATTTTGATGTCAAGCCGGAACGAGTCCTATGTTAAACATTAATCGTGTTATACTTACTCTGCATTAGAACTATTAATATTGTTAATACAGCAAAAGTTGTTGAAACTGTGGAAACATTGTTTACGGTTAGATGCTTGCACACACACACAAACTGTATTTTAATTTATATTTCACTTATATTCTTGTGTCAGGGGACGGAGGCCTATATCACAATAAACGGTTTTATGGTATTGTCTTGCCTTGGATTGCCTTAAATCGGCTTTATTGTCCTTGTATTTCGAGTTTTACTGCTCTCTAACTATGAAGAGTAAGGGCACTTAAGTTTCTTTCTTTTAATTTGTGTTTAACATGTTATAAGCACTACACTCACATAAAAGTTGTTTAAGATTTTGACTTCGGAAAAAAGATATGATAGAATGCACTAAAATGCACCTTTTCAGACTAAAAATAGTCAACTTTTTTATTTATTGTTATGGAACGAGCCAATTTTTGCGACAATCCATGGAAACCAGTTATATAAAACTGCTGACAAAAAATTAGATTGCAGATTTTTTATATTTAAGTTAAAAAATTGATGTTTAATGCATTCTTCTAAAACCGTTAGTAACGGTTTAAGCCATAAAACATTAATTTTCGCGAACAGACATATGAAAATCTGCGAGCTGATCTTTTGTCAGCAATATTTTATCATTGGTTTGCAGATTTTTACGCAAAATTTGCTCTTTCCAAGACAAAAAAATAAAAAAAGTTGTAAAAACGGTATACCTAATTAAGTAAATAAATACAGTAGTCATTCGTGGTATGGTATAAGGGAGGTAACTCGAAAAGCTCTCGATTGCTGGTATTGTTCAAGTTACATATCTTTTTATTACTCTAAAAAGGTGCGACCAAAACTCTTCGGGTTTAGGAGGTTTTAATAGCGAAATCTATGAGCTTTTATTTCTTAATGATATCTTATTATTTAAAGTTTAAATGTAAATCTTGCTTAATATCACACTCTAGGTGATATAACTAGTGAAAGACACACCGTACTCTGTTTAGATTACGGTGATTTTCTCAAGCTAGTCGAAGCATCTTTAAGCGCTAAAATCATCATCATCATCATCATCATCATCATCATCATCATCATCATCATCATCATCATCATCATCATCATCATCATCATCATCATCATCATCATCATCATCATCATCATTATCACCATCAACACTATCATCACCATCATCACCACATATCACGGGGCGGGGCGTCGCCGGTTGCGCCTTCAGCATTAACACCCACCGCCCGGATCAGCAAGTGCTATAATTAGTTTGTAATACAATATTAAACTTGATATGATGGACAAATTAAATGGCCATATCCTAAATCGGTTGTGATTAACTATTTTGCCATAAGTGAATTATTCATTACCTCACAAGTTAAGTGAGTATAATCAATCAAGAATTTTACAATGACGAAAAATACTATACACCGATTTCTGACAAACTCTTCACCTTAGTAATTTCATCAGAATGCCCATCTCTTTTCGGTAACTCTAAAAGTGATGCGAATTTAACACTCAGAAAATAGTGGTCAACATTTTATTTTGTCCAATGAGCAATTTTATAAATATATTTGTTTTTCAGTAAAAAAGAAGTCAGCCGGGATTTTTCCATCTTAATCAGGTGAAGCGGTAAATGTTAAACAACGCTGGCTGAATGAGTGGGTAGTATGTACTAACATAAAATAAATGGTCATAACGCCTAGTATAATAGGTTTGGTCACAAACTAGTATATTCACAAATCACGAGTTTCTCAAAATTGTAAAAAAAAATTTTATCACGAATGACACACATAAATTTGTGCAACAGCATGTTTTAGGTCAAGCATAAGAAAAGCATATCTCAGCATTTTGTTCACAAATGTTGGCCTTTATCGTTGGCCTCAATCGTTATCTTAATTAGCACTTCTCTTACTGTTTGTAGAAGTAATGTGACATCGTTTGTATGCGTGAACCTAGAACCTGGCCGCTTTATTATCTTTAAAGCTGCACTCATACAGATCGAACGTTTTGACATTTTTAAAAAAAAAATGTCTTGGAACGAAGCAGTTTTTGGGAAGATGCATGGAAACCAGTGATTTATGACTGCTGACAAAAAATCACATCGCAGATTTTTATATTTATGATAAAAAATGATGTTTCATGCATTTTTCTTAAAGAGTTAGTATTGCTTTTAGGCTTTAATCATTAAATTACAAACGTAAATATGAAAAACAGCGATAAGGGTTGGTATTCAATAAAGGTCTTCAGTCATTCTTATGGTCATACACCATTGACTTAATTCACTTTATTAGGCAGTTATTAATAACAAGTAATCCGATTAGCTACATCGCTCTTAGATCTAATTAAGACCAATATTGAATATCAACCCTGATCTTTTGTCTTATATCACTGTTTTTTGCAGATATTTACGCAAAAATTGGCCCATTCAAAGACAAAAAAAGAATAAAGTTGTCACAACGGTAATATTTGTGAGAGTGCAGCTTAAAGATAAGCTGGGAAGTTTGGACTAGTCATCAATCGTAATGCTTTGTTCTGTCAATCATGGAAGTTTTCAATGTCACTCTGTCATGCAGCCGAGGAATGACTTTAACAAAATGGTTCATAAATTTGAGAGATAAGAAGAGGTTCAGCCACGCACAGTTTCTATAACTATTGACGCGTTTATATGACTAGATTTACACACGGGGGCAAATTTACCCCAAGTCTGGAGGTGGGATAAGTTTTCCGCGTGGGTTTAATATATCATTTAAACGCAAAAAGTATATGCCCGCGGAGGTATTTCGATTTTGGCAAAGTGTAACTGTATATTATAAAATAAAACAAGGAAAGTGTTATAGATACATAGTTATTTATCATAATTATCAAACGTTTTTGTTTTTAAAAGTCTCGGCAGACTGTTTCTACAAAGGATTTATTTTCAGCAAAACAAAATCAACTTTGGGTACTTGGTCTATCTTTGAGACTCATATGCTACCAGAATGGAGTGCTAAACTTCCAAATACATTTGCTAAGCTATCGCACTCCAGTTTTTACTTCAGTTTATACTTTAAAGATAAGTGTTCAACCTAAAACACATACCTGGTACTTATTTTGTTGTTAGAATGTACCAAACAAGAACACGTGCATTCGAAATGTTTCCTCACAGCTCTTACAATTATAGTCTTTAAGACACACTATTTCTTTATTATGTGGCCAAAATTTCTGCAACATAGTTCATGAGAGTGGAGTTCGATTTTAAGTAAGTCATCACAGCTTATTCATTTTGTTTAATGTATTTTCAACACAAACTATTGGTATTTTATTCAAAATCACTCCTTTTCCATGTACATGTGTACATAAATACCACAGGGGCGAATGTAAGGCATATAAACGCAGCATATGTCGCATTTAAGAGTATTCATTTATTGTAAAGGTAGTATGTAAGAGCTCTCGCAACTGGTAATTAACTTATTCATCATCTATTTTGTTCATGAATTATTTATTGATTTTGTATTTTTGACGCATGCGGCTGATACAATATTACATCACCATTAATATTATTGCATCATGGTTTAGAATTATATGTTAACGGAGTCTGCGCATTGTTACAGAGTTCGATCAATAACTGCACAGTTACCTGGTATTTGGAAAAAATATACGACCACAAGTGGATTATGTGTTTATTAAGTGTTTCATAGTGTACAAGAAAACATTTTTTTTTTTATAATTCTCAGATCAAGTGATCACATTAGGGACTGAATCGCTCGAATCACATTTCTCGACTGGCAAAAACTGCAGTCCAAATACCAGGTAATCGTCAATATTAGTGCCTGTTAAAAAACCGTGGTAGTTGGAACAGAATGGTGTTTTGTGGGCATTTTAGCTGATATGTGACATAAGGAATACGCTAGCTTGTTCGGCTCAATTGTCTTCACGTTCGTGGGTATCAAACATAAATGATAAAGTTCGAAGAAGTTGATGTTTACAACTGAAGTGGAAAACAGGACGTATACTTAAGTGTAAGAAAAGGTTTGTTACAGGTTGCTGCTGAAAAAAAATAGTGGTTGGTAGGTAAATAACAAATATTAGAAATAATAATGGCAAACATTGGTAAAACCTTCGAATATTACACCTAAACCTCTCATTTCAGGTCAGATGAGCATTCATATTTGGTTTATTTGACTGAAAATCACTTGGGGTCCTTTTGGATCACCAAATCATGTCCGACAAAAATAAATCGATCGGTTGTAAAAAACACGGTCGGTCGTAGTTCTGGCTTCCATAACTTTAATGTTGATATTTATTTTGTTGATGTTTACTACACGTTAACACGTCCCAAAAGGTAATATATATCGTGTTCGCTGGAGTTCTTTAGCTAGGTCGGTCGGGTAACCCGAAATAAATCTTTTTTTATTAGACCTGATAGGCCTCTGAGCCAGCAAATGATAAATATCACTTACATTTATTAACGGGTTTCTTTGCTTCTTGCATTTACATTCAGTCCCTTAGATAATTGTTGACGTTTATGAAAAGACTACACACCAATGACTTCGCATGTAAATGTACGTTAAGGTGTTATATCCACACCTATATGAATATTGGTACTTGGTGACCCTATATTATTTTGGTATCATTTGAAAGGGTTCGAGGGGGGGGGGGGGTCCGAAGCTAATATAACAAACGAGCTTGTTTACATATCAAACATTTAATTTCAAAACACGTCTTTTACGTCAGAACTCAGATATAGAGCAGATATACAATCTGTAATAGCTATTTAGTATAGTGTACGTACTTCCGGTCATTGAATTACTTAATATTACATTGTATAAGCGGGTCGCCTGTCATCAACGTTTAAATGGACTAGACACCAGATGATACCATTGCAAGAAAAAAACCCGATTTATTTAACATTTATTTCTTTGTTTACAACGTATTGAATCGTACTTACTGATGTACATGTATCACATCGCTTACGACATATGTATCTTTCGCAGTTTTCGCATGTCACGATTTCCAATGCAAAATTTACTGGATTTGTCTACCACGTAAGTCCCAGCTATTCGGTATATATGTATCTGTGCTTACCACGGGACCCTCACATGCTAACTATACACACTAGAAACTGCGAAACCAGTATGCGCTACTTTTAAACGGGTAAACTCAGTTGAGACAGCGGTTTTATATTATTTTAGTCATGGTTGTTCGGCATCATACCAGCTCGTGCTTGTTTTGAGGAAATACTGTATTTTCACATTTTGGGTTCTTTTGGTGTCTAGTCCCTTTAGCATTAAGGTTGATTGAGCTTATTATCAGCTAATATGTGGCACACCCGGCGCGCACCTCCCCTAAAATTCTACCTTTTAAATTAATATAGGAGAGAAGAAGTATTCAAATACGCTTAAAATTCACCATTTCGAACTAAAAATTGTTCATGTGTTCATGGGGGGGTACCTCTTTAGCCCCCAGCCAACACCTCAATCTAAAAATGTTCGGTTCTGAGAGAGGGGCGTAAGCCGTTACGCCCCTAAGTTACGCCCCTCTACCATCAAATCCTCGATCCGCCCCTGTTTTCCCGATTTTATTTGGAAACAAAATCACCACACAGACTAATTCGGCAACTCACCTGGGTAATAACCAAACTTCCGACATGAAATGTAAACCTACAATAGAAACGAGATATCAGAAACCTAAAATGCATTTAAAACAATGACCGCTCAATGCACCAGTCAATTGTAACCACCGAGTCTTTCGGTCCATCCAATCCCAGGTAAAATATCCGCAAACTGGACAAACTGCTGGTAAAATACCCGCCAAATGCCCCCGCTCCCAAGGGAACATCCTAGATAAGACCCATTCCCCGCTATTTTCGGCGCGAAAACAAAACCACCGCATTCACTTGGCACTGCGGATCCCCCTGGTAGGTAAAACACGGTCCATTTCCCCCACTTTCCCCGGTAAACCCCCGAGCCTGGGGGGGGGGCGTGCTAACAATTGACTGGTGCTCAAGATGTTTTTTTCAGCTATTAAATACACGGTTACAATCTTGTCATTATTTATTATTTTTTCATAAATGCATTATTAAGTAAATACATTGTAGTTGAAGGTTAATCTCTCAAAATATATGTGTGTTATACATTTGTTTGTATTGATTTTAAATACGAGTGTCACTTTAAGAAAATCGAAGGATTTCACTTTGCAAATAGATCTGATCATGTGTTAGTCCATAAGGCCAAAAAAATGTTTGTTTATGGTAACCTTCCCAAAATTTCTAGGTAGGGATATATTTTTTTTCAAAATCAGTCGTAAGTACAGAGTGTTTTCTTGCACATGGCAGTCTTTCCTAAATTACTGTCATTGCCTGACTTTGTTTTATCATATAAACAATAATTCTGATTAAAATCTGCATTTATCCGCCCTTCGTAACTCTCTATTCGCTAATGAATATTATTTTGCTCAGAAACGGAAAAAAATAGTTGAGTTAGGGTCGGCGCATTTTTATAGGTAGGGTCGGGTTACCCGAAACAGACATATTTTATTAGGCCTAATGGGACTTAGATTATGTTATAATCAGGAAATTGTTGATTTAACCTTGAGTTTTATGTCTCGACTCTAAATGTACTTATATAAATATATTCTTAAGACGATTCTTTCAGTACGTCGAAGGTGAGAAAGTAACTTTTTTTTTACCAAAGACATATGTGAAATTGTATGTGCCGCTTTTAGACTTCATATTAAACTTCATTAACACTGCTTTAATACACCTTAAGTGTAACTTCCCATACAGTAATAACTACCACCAAACAAATAACGTGACAATATATACTATGTCAATTATCTTTAAGATAATTTCCTCAATGCGCCTTGAATAATTGAAATTTAATAACAACTGTCCAAAAACGAGAGCAAACTAATTGTGGCAGAGATTGTCAGGGGAGATCACTGCGTAGAGGTTGAAAAATACCATCAAGACACCAATGGAAAACCACTGTGAACTGTCTCGTCTGTTTCTATTTAAAGAAACTTGACTGTGGGGAGATAGAAATATGTTGGACGAAGATTTTAGACTTTTCAAAGTATTACATCAAAGCAATCAGTGTATAATATTTTTGACACACATCTGAATGTTTAACAATTGCGCTAAGGTTTGGTGAAAAATGCGTTCCGAATAATGAGAAAGTCTAATGTCTGGAAACCGGTGATATTCTGGTTAGCGACCCCTTTTCGGCCGGAAATCGAGGTTTTTCCTATGTTACTTTTGACACAAGATAGCTATTACGATAAAACTTTACACTCAGACAGGTTGGCTCTTCCGACAAAAACTGTGTAATTTGTCTTTTAAAAAAGCTAGGGATTCCGAATATTCCCACGTGCAAAGTACCCCTATACTTTCGCTGAAATAAGCACCCTACTGTACCAATTATTCGCCCACCCCATAAATTCGCTGTTCTTACGATGTTTTTCATATATTTCTCTCTAAAATATATCTTCAAACAATTTTATTTTATTTGACCAGTCTAGCGACTGTTTAAAACGACAATTGATCAATAAATATAATATGTTAACTCTTACATACTGTTTATGTATGTTTAAAATGATACAACACTTACTCGGTAATCCTTCTCTTTGCATAAAATTAAAAAAAACTACTGGGATATCCTTCTTGAAACATTACCTACAATGTATGCATATTTATAGACTTCCGAAGAGGGACAACGCATGTCCGTACAAGAATGTAATGATTAATTCAAATTTGAGTTGCTTCCCTTAGACGAAAAATTTCGGCGATTACTTAACCGTTTTCAGGTTTTATCACTTGCTTTTTCAAAAATTGAACTTAAAATACAGCAATTTAGGGTATTTGTATAATTTAACACCGGTTTTATACTTTATAAAGACAAAGAAATAATGTCGTCTGATAGCCCAAGGTATAAGAAAAAATTAAAAATCCTTACAGGGCCTCATGCAAATGAGCGCGCGCGGGATGACGTCATCCCCGCGTGCAATTTACAAGGTCAGAAGTGTAAACAATATTTATTTGGGTCGAATTCCACATACTACTTACATTTGAACGCAGAAAACAGCTGATATCTGTCAAAACAGATTCCGCAATGAAACGCCAGACTGATTTGTGTAAAATATTTCGTTTTGACTGGTTTTAACTGGGTGGGCGAAAAAGTGGTACGGGCGAATAATAGGTCGCTAACCAGTAAGACTACTGATAAAAGATCAGGTCGCGTCAGGTTTCAATATCTAAAACTTCTTATCAGGCAGGAAATAAGAACTAATTTTCTATTTAGAAATCTATCTGAATCTGTTAATAGTATACTAATTATCCAGGTCGCAGTATTTAATAGTTCCGCTCGAAAATTGACATTTATTGGCTTAAAGCTGCACTCTCACGAGTGCAGCTTTAAACTGTTACTAGCGCTTTAAAAAGGAAAAGTGATCATTTCGGCAGTTTTCCAAATAATTGAGATCTGTTCTATGGTCAGTTATCTTATATTTATACTGTTTTGAAATCTTTCATTTCAAAATTAGCTGATCCTGAGACAAAAAACTGTTATAACTGCCAATCTGTGAGAGAGTAACTTTAAATACCGCGTATTGGTAGGCTAAAGCATTTTACAAAAAAGTGTTCAACTTTCCTTTGCTTGTTGACAAAATGATTTTTGGTCATTTATTCTGCATTTATGCGAAGAAGACGAGTTAAAATCTCAGACTTTTCCATTGACAGAGAGTTTAATTTCATACACGACCACGACCTAATATTTGTTATTTTCAAACCGAAAGTAGAAAACCAGATTGAACGGGATTGTTATTCAGCGGCAACTAGTTCAAGGCTGCCGATCGCTGAGGGTATAAATAGCGGCGACGTACAGCTGAAGGAAATTTTTTTGGATATAGTTCTGTGTAACGGACATGACTTTTTGTGAAATGTTGATTTTATAGAACTGGTAAGACAAGCAATTACTTATTTTATGTAACGCAATTATAGTATTAATATTATAGTATAGTATTATTTAATGCTGTTGTTGTTTATTTCATTCCGCGTATTGTAATTTATTGTCTTGATATGCTAAGTAACAACCATTATATTAAATATTGTCAGTGGCTTTAGTTTTACTGGAAAAACAACCAATGTATTCATTTAATATCATTATATTGCATGAATGTTAATACAATTAAACACTCAATTCAAGATAAACTGATTTACATAGTTCTAAATTGAGACATATACTTAAAAGTATCAAACATGCAATTGGGCCACGAGTTATACCAACAACAGTTACGACCTTCTCCCAAAAATATAAGATAGTAATGTTTATTAAAGCAAAGTATATTGTTTATCTGTGAACTATATGTAATGGAAAAATACTAGTTGTCAATAACCATATTGTTGATCATGTCAAGAGCTTAAAATCTTTCTGAAACGCACACCAGGCACTTAACCAGTCCGATACCGGTAATCGATGATCATATGGGTTAAAGGAACTCGCTCATGTGTTTGTAAAATGCTCTTTTTTTGTATGACGAGATAATGTGTTGCAAATCATACTGAGTGTTTAACGCTGATATTTGCTCATCTCCACGATTTTCATGCGCGTAAACAACGCTATTAGTCATTCAATTACAGCTTTGTTGTTGCGTGGTTGGTCGATTGACAGTATCACGTGATGTTCTCAATGTATTCTTCACGGGTCAACTACAAACTTAAAAGTCCCGATGACATTGTGGTTTAGGGGTCGGGTTTTTCTTGACTTTATAATTACGCGTGGGTTAATACTTTTTATACTTTAGCTGTATTTCATTTGCATTTTTGAACGTAAGTATGAAAAAAAACTGTGATCGGATCTTTTTTCAGCAGTTTCATATCACTTGTTTCTTGACATTTACGCACACATTGGCAACAGTGATTCCAAGCAAAAACAAATGAGATAAAAAATGTCAAATGGTCAATCTTTGAGAGTGCAGCTTTAACACATTGATCAATGTTTCATTAAACAGCTGGTGAAGATGCATTTTCTTCCCCAAGTATGGAAATGTTTTGAGGCCGTGAAACAATTGGAACAAAAGACACATTGGCAACACCGTTCCGTTATTTTATGGTTTACCGACTTGCATGTAAAACAAGACAACATTGATGACTTATTTGGCAGTCCACTTGACGATTCCATACTGTCTTTTTCCAAGGAGTTTCTAATCGTACCACACAGTTGTAGGTCAATATCACAAGTATACTGTAGTTTTCTGCGGCTTGGTATATAAACACAACATCGTTGACACATATGGCAGTCCACTTGACGATTCCATACTGTCTTGTAAGTTTCTAATCGAAACACACAGTTGTCAGTCAATATCACAAGTATAATGTATTTTCTACGGCTTGGTATAGTAACACAACATCGTTGACACATGTTGCAGTCCTCTTGACGATTCCATACCGTCTTTTTCCGAGGATTTTCTAATGGAACCCGACACAGTTGTCAGTCAATATCACAAGTATAATGTAGTTTTCTGCGTCTTGGTTTAATATGTCGTGAATTTCAATTGTACATTTCAGGCTGTGTAGAATTAACAAGTTCCAAAATGCACCGTGTAATAGGAGAGCGCGGACGTTCGTCATTTTGTGCCAAATGTCTCATTCAGAGTGTGTCTAGTGATCTCACTGTCTGTAAAACAACAACCTATAGACATATGTCCATGTATCGCGGTAAGCACACAGCTTTAGCCAGTCTCGCGGCTTTAAGAAGCAATTCCAGTTATAAGCTTATCAATACAAACAATGTTAACACGATTATGCGGCAAGGATACCGCACGAGCGGAGGTGGTGACAAGAGACCGGAACTGGCTAGTCATAACAGGGGGCAGCACAGTGAGCGATTTCTGTACCGCGGGGACTTGAAGAAAGCCAACAGGATTATTGTCAAGCTTGGGAGCGCCGTGATCACTAGGGAGGATGAGTGCGGCTTGGCCCTCGGGCGGCTTGCATCCATTGTGGAACAGGTAGGCACTTCTGTCAGTTCCACTTCAATATGTAAGGGGTCTGTTTGAAGTCGTAATGATTGCATTTCGTCTTGAATTTAGATGGTATTAAATCATAATATTATGAACACGAACATGTTTATCTAGAATAGACTATGAGGTATTTAAACTTATGGCAGCTGTCTCGAGTCTGTTTTAAAGAATATATGTGAATGCATATTCAGGTTAGTGAGCTTCAAAGCCAAGGGAAACAGATGGTGCTGGTCACTAGCGGGGCTGTCGCCTTCGGGAAGCAGAAACTCCGACACGAGATCGCCATGTCCAAGAGCGTCCGTCAGACCATCTCTGTCAACACTTCAGGGGTTAGTAATGTCACTCTTCACAATAACCTTCATTCAATTCACTTCATACTTTCGGCAGTTGTTCACAACCATCACACAATTAGCTTACATCATTCCATTTCATCATAATGTAAGGGTCCGCTGTAGGCGGCGGATTTGCGTTTATAGTGTAACATTCCGTTATAGACGGAAGTACGTTCATAGTGCGTATGTTTACTTGGTTGGTAATATGTAAATAAGCAAATCCCGGGCTCTTGTGTGGATTGAGAATTTACTGTATATAAAGACCAGTGGTCCCCTTCAGGGTCGAGAATACGTTTAGGGTTTTTAAGATACGCCAGTTTTTCACTACAAAACGGTTTGGGGTTCTCTTGTTTATAAACAAAGCAAATAAAAACAACTACTACAACAACAACAACAACAACGTACATAAAACATATCCCTCTTCTGACATCGTGTTGTGTGTATTGGTTGACAATAGTTCTGGCTTCCATAACTTTAATGTTGATATTTTTTTTTGATGTTAACAACACATTAACACGTCCAAAAAGGTAATATATATAACGTGTTCGCTGAAGTTCTTTAGCTACGTTGACAAATATTCTATCCATAGCCTAATCTTAGACAAACAAACACAAGATGTGTGGTTCATCAAGGATACAAGTATTTATAGACTATAGTCCGTTTCATAATACTGCAGTTTGTATGTGAAAGAGGATTTAGTATTCAGATGCTGTTTGTCCAGGTCGGACTCCTGCTGTAAATAATTCAAATGAGGTCAATTTAAAAGATTATAGCGCTGACTTGTATCTGTTTGTTTTGAAACCGTATCATATTGCAACACCTTACGTTAAACATAGAAATAATTTAGTATGGTGTCATGATTGCCAGCTTATCATGTGTTGTGTTGATTTCAGGGTTTGCTTCAATTCGAGCCCCGGGCGTGCGCAGCCGCGGGTCAGAGCGGCCTCATGTCCCTGTACGAGGCCATGTTCACCCAGTACGGCTTCAAAACCGCACAGGTAACAGAAACAATCTGAACACTTTTACACTTATTGTGTTAACAATCCAGGCCCCTTTCTAGCAATGGGGGTGGGGATAACCCCCGTGTTGTTTTATCCTTTAAAATACATCATTTATAACCACCTTTTAACACATTACCTGGTATCAAGATTAACGGCTTTTAAAAGTGTTATACTCATCGTGCATTGGTAACCAGCTAGTATTATATAGTTAAAATATCATTAAATAAAAATAGAATTTATATGACGTTTATATACAACACTAAAGTAAATATTCACTATAAATTTGTGATGATTAATGTTTGAACTTTTCCATAGTGAACAGGCTAGACTCAATAGCTAGCTCTTCTGTTAATGTTCATAGGCCAAAACTATAGAGCGCTGGTTAACAAGGTCGCCTTATTTATTTGACTGCTGGTCGATGAAGGTTGAGTTCAACTGAGGTCACTGACTGTTTCATTACATCTCATGTAGCCTTGACTGTGCTTTGTAATACTTCGATCTTATTTTATTTCATTAAAGCTGCACTCTCACAGATTGAACGTTTTGACAACTTCTTTATTTTTTGTCTTGGAACGAATCAATTTTTGGGAATATGCATGGAAACCAGTATCATAATGCTGCTGACAAAAAATCAGATCGCAGATTTTTATATTTAAGTCGAAAATTTGATGTTAATGCATTTTTCTTAAGACATAAAACATTAATTTTCGAATGGAAATATGAAAATTTGTGTTCTGATCTTTTTGTCAGCAATCTTTTATCATTTGTTTGCAGATATTTACGCAAAAATTTGCTCTTTCCAAGACAAAAAATAAAAAAGTTGTAAAAATGGTATATCTGTGAGAGTGCAGCTTTAAAGGGACTCTCTCATGGTATGTAAAAATGCACTTTATAGGGATTTTTTTTTAATATGAAGTGTCAATTTTTCAGGAGTGTTAAAACTAAAATGCTTTCAACTTGAACCCTTCAATAAATCTTGATATATAATCAAATATTGCCCTTGAAATACACGATTTTTAAAACCTTTGCTAACGCAATTCATGAAAAGGCTGTAGATCGAATGGTTGATTGCAATTTCTGCATCAAAGAGTAAATTCATTATCAGATAAGTGTTTTCAGATGCATAACTCGGGAAAATGTGGGTTATTAACTTAATAAACTGGCTTGCGTTTTTCAATTTTTTTTTAAGACTTACTGATAAATTCTGAAAGAAACGTGGAAAATCTTTGAAAAAATAAAGATTGAACTGCAGAAATGAGAAAATATTTAACGTCAAAAAAATCTTGCATAAACGTACAACAGTGATTAAATCACAGTAAGGATGATTCACTATGAAGAAAAACAAATTGAATGAGTAGACCTGTGTATTACCCTTCAGGTGTTGGTGAACCAGCGGGACTTCCAGAACGAGTTCACTAGCATGCATCTGGTGGACGCGATGAGCGAGCTCATGTTCTACAACATTATCCCCATCGTTAACGCCAATGACGCCATCGCCTCTCCGCCGGAAATGGACAAGGATCTGGCAGGGGTACGGAGGGAGTAGTTAATTTTTCAAAAATGTCATATCCGTATGGTGTCCTGACTGGTTTTCAATATTGGTCTAAAATGGATCTTAGAACGATGTAGCTAATCGGATTACCGGTTATAAATAACTGACCAAGAGTGAATGAAGTCATTGATGCATTAGTGATGACCAGATTAACTTAAGTTCAATGAATATGAAATACCACCCTGGTGGTCAACAGACTGTCGTTACACAAACCTGACCCATGAGTGTTCAGTTTAACTTCTAATATGCCAAAAAAAGAATGATTAGTTAACATTTTTATTAAATTATATATTTCTTTTCATTTTGTATGTGCTGAAGTATATATGTTGTGGTGTATTGTATAAAGTATTGCATATATATACACAGTGTGTGTATATCACGTGATAAATTACGTCATAAAAGCCACGTCGAAAGGCAACATTTTGCTTAAAATAAAGACTTAAATCAAAGATAACTTTTCTTTTCCACCATTTTAAATGAAACAAATGGCAGTCTGTGCCGCTTTAAGAGCCCCGCATTTGGTGTATTACCGAAAATTGATAAAGTCATTAGTTTCATCAAACACTTCGACAAACCTGTTTCCAAAATCATGTTTTGACAGTGCTCCTTCAGACGGCCGTATTGTGACAAGGTTTGTCGAAGTGTTTAAAGAAACTAAACTCTAAATCAAACTCTGGTGAAAGACCGAAGAAAGGGCTCCGTAAGCTGCGTAGACTGCTCTTTGTTTAATCTAAAATGGTGAAGAAAAAGTGAAGTTATCTTTGTTTAAAGTATTTTTTTTCAAATCAAAATATTGCCTTCCGACGTAGCATTTATGACGCAATTTATCACGTGGTATACACGCACTGTATATGATAAACATCGAAATACGTCAAGGCAAATATTTCGCTGTTAACCACAAGCAGGCCTCTTTAAAGCAAACATGCATCTTTGAATTTTTCGTAAAAAAAAATATCACTGCAATGCTCAAACTAGTAGTATTTAAAATAAGATTTTAATGTTTAAATGATGCCGTTATATAATGTCCATGGTGTCTTCTTTTGAATAGCTGGTACTTATTTTACGCATTCACATTTTCCTAAGTACATGTATAATGTCTGACCACAGGTGATAAGTGTGAAGGACAACGACAGTTTGGCCGCCAGGTTGGCTGTAAACATGCAAGCCGACCTTCTCGTGCTCATGTCCGATGTGGATGGTCTACACACCAGTCCGCCAGGCACGGAGGGCTCCAGGTAGGAATATATCGCGTGGATGGGTGTTCAGTTTTTAGGAGGGGAGGTAGGTTACAAAAACGCCGACCATCCGGGTGGTCTACACACCATTACGCCAGGCACCGAGGGCCTCAGGTATGACTATACATGCATCCCGGGGATGAGTGTGAAGTATTTTAAGAGAGGAGGTAGCTATAAAGACCGCTGACCTTCTGGTGTCTGTATTGTCTTCAGACAATACACCAGTACGCCAGGCACCGAGGGCTACAGGGATGAATATATCCCTGGATTAGTGTTAATTAGTCTTTTCGGAGGGGATATAGGTAAACGCCGACCTACTGGTGCATTCGTCGGGTGTGAAAGATCCACATACTAGTCCGCCAGGCACCGGGGGCTCCAGATGTGAATATATCCCTGTGGTGGGGTGGGTCAGGGGTATTGAGAGTGGGTAGGCTGCGCGCTGGTTCTGGTCTTTGTTTGATTAAGACGACCTCTGCACCACTCGGATAGGCATCGAGGAGTCCAGGGGCAGTTTCATCAAGGATATTTGAAACGATATCGTACTGAGACAATATAACTGCACTGTTCAAGTGTTGAAAATCTCGCTCCTGCACACCCACGGATGAGAGGATGTAAAACGTATGTTATGTTATGTGATGGTTAAGAGATGAACACCGAGATGCTAGTATTGATGGTATGCACCGACGGCATCATGTTGGAGTATACATCACGGTACATGGTTTGGAGAGCCGTAGATGGAGCGGGGGGGGGGGCTCAGTGCAGTGTTCATACCTGAATGACTTGTTTCTTTACAGATCCAAGTTCATTGAAATTATCGGACAAACTGAAACCAGTCTAAGAAGTGTCTTGAAGGAACCGGTCTGAAGCTTTTCATGATTCTATCGCAACGTACATGTTCCATACACTTTCAGGCTGGTAAAAACGTTCTCACCGAAGATGGACTTGTGTAACGTGGTCTTCCAGGGGAAATCTCGGGTCGGGCTAGGAGGAATGGAATCCAAGGTGATATACCCTGACTACAGCCTTAAATGATACCCTGGTTATAGACCATATGTTTAGTATTTCTTGTACTTTTGGGCTAGTTAGAAAGGTATTAAAGCTGCGCTTTCACAGATTGACCGTTTTTGTATTTTTGTTCTGGAATTAGCCAATAATTTCGTATATGTCTGGAATCCAGTGATATAGCTAAAAAAGCTCAGATCGCAGTTCCAATACTTCCGTTCGAAAACTTGGGTTTAATGTCGAAACACTAATTTTTCATAAAGCGTAAGTAACGCTTTTAGCTATTTAACAATAATTTTTGAACGTAAATATGAAAACTGTGTTATGATATTTTGTCAGCAGTCTTATATAACTGGTTTCAAGACATTTACACAATTATGGGCGAATTCCATGGCAAAACTTGTTGTCAAAACGGTCAGTTTGTGCAGCTTTAAGAGCGGTGTAGATAGGTCTGTGCACATAAAATCCCATGAACATCCCTGTGAGACACAGAAAGTCAGATCTTTATGAAAGCCTCGATCGTGCATTACCACCCTATCCAATTATTCTACTGGTACCCTGCAGTGTTACCGCCCTATCCAATTATTCTACTGGTACCCTGCAGTGTTACCACCCTATCCAATTATTCTACTGGTACCCTGCAGTGTTACCACCCTATCCAATTATTCTACTGGTACCATGCAGTGTTACCACCCTATCCAATTATTCTACTGGTACCCTGCAGTGTTACCACCCTATCCAATTATTCTACTGGAACCCTGCAGTGTTACCACCCTATCCAATTACTCTACTGGTGCCCTGCAGTGTTACCACCCTATCCAATTATTCTACTGGTGCCCTGCAGTGTTACCACCCTATCCAATTATTCTACTGGTGCCCTGCAGTGTTACCACCCTATCCAATTATTCTACTGGTGCCCTGCAGTGTTACCACCCTATCCAATTATTCTACTGGTGCCCTGCAGTGTTACCACCCTATCCAATTATTCAACTCGTGCCCTGCAGTGTTACCACCCTATCCAATTATTCTACTGGTGCCCTGCAGTGTTACCACCCTATCCAATTATTCTACTGGTGCCCTGCAGTGTTACCACCCTATCCAATTATTCTACTGGTGCCCTGCAGTGTTACCACCCTATCCAATTATTCTACTGGTGCCCTGCAGTGTTACCACCCTATCCAATTATTCAACTGGTGCCCTGCAGGTTGGTGCGGCAGCCTGGGCCCTGGAGAAAGGGGTTTCGGTGGTAATTTGTGACGGACGGAATTATGGGTCGCTCCCCTCCATCATCCAAGGGAAGTCTGTAGGAACGTTCTTCACCAACGCCAAAAACATCAACAGCCCCGTGGAGGTGGAGGCCGTTAAAGGTATGCACTCGGGACTCACAACATTTCCAACTACTTTTACATACAAAATGAACTGCATATATATATATATATAATTCTTTTTTAGACTATACACTTAAATGATACTTGTGAAGCCTACGTTTCATTTTGTTTTCATTTCAAATAGATAACGATTGTTTAATTTATAAAAACTGAGGGCTTATAAGAGCGCCTTTCAAACCATTTTAAGTTTTATACATTGTATACTAACTCATAAACACACAGTTTCGGCCAATAACTCCGGCCGAATTGATTGCCCCCAAACTAACCCCATGTTGAAGGAAGGCGTTGTATGTTGTATGGCAGGCATGGTTGACACTCACATTACTTACAAACAAGGATATCACATTGTCATAACAGCGAAGGAGGCCAGTCAAACATTGCAGAAACTCCGGCCGGCCGACCGGAAGGCCATCATAGAGAAGCTTGCAGACCTTCTAATAGAGAGGAAGGAAGACATCCTGGTGGCAAACAACCGAGATGTTCTCCTTGCCAAGAGAGGAGGTAGGTTTTAACGTTTTCTTTAAATTATACTAAAAGTAATTTGTTTTTGTTTAATATACTTGTTTTTACATAGTATGTGATATGAAAAATAATATCTTTTTTATACTATATTCCCTTCACACGTGTGTTCGTTCTATTCAGATATATCCGAGCAACTCCTGAACCGCCTGCAGCTGACTACGGATAAACTGCAGACACTCGCGACGGGCCTCCGTCAGATCGCCGAGAAGTGCGAAACAACATTGGGACGAGTCCTCGAAAAAACGAGGATAAGCGATAAACTCTCGCTCAAGAAGATTACCGCTCCCATCGGCGTGCTGCTTGTCATCTTTGAGTCGAGGCCCGACTGTCTACCACAGGTAGATATTGACCCGGGCGTTTGTTTCATTGTTGGAAAACGTTCTCAAAATTGTTTCATTCAGGTTCATATTATTGGCGGATACTAGTACATGTACTATACTTTTTACAACTTTGGCTTAAGTATGGCAATCAATTCAAAATCTTCAAGTTAAGAAACAAATGGGAGAACCCCCATATGAAATGTGAAGTTCAGTTTGCAAGAAAACCTATAGCTGGACGTGCTATTTCCTGAAACATTGTTGGAACACTACTCTGAATAATATAGGAGCAAAATATATCTGCATTTTCTAGCCAGTAAAGTCTTATTCGTCTGATTATTGACTGAGCTGCTTAATGTACACTAGCTAATTAACAGGGAGGCGCGCACCCTCTAAAATCGTCTAAGTTTATCTTTAATTTTAAAATGGGAGAAAAGAAAACAAACGCTAAAATGCACCATTTCTGAATACAAATTGTTAAATTTTGCTGGGAGTAACTCCAAACCACCACTTAAACAGTTTATGCGTATTTCGGATCTTAGGGAGGGGCGCATGTCAAGGGGGTTGCACCCTTAAGAGACACTCTTCTAAATTCAGTGCCTGGATCCGCGCCTTATGCATTACAGTTCAACATACCGTTTGGTTACAAACACAGTTTTTTAAGTCCATGTACGTAAAGCGGTATTCGTCACATCTGACTTACCTTTCAGGTTGCGGCCCTGGCCATCTGCAGCGGTAATGGTTTGCTGTTGAAGGGCGGGAGTGAGGCCCAGCACAGTAACGCCATCTTGTACGCCCTCGTGCGGGAGGCCTTGGGGTCCGTCCAGGCGGAGGAGGGCGAAACCGACCTCAGAGACGCCGTAGCGCTGGTACGTGTCAGTTGAAAAACAAATAAGGGTCGAGTGGAAAAGAGTAGGGTATTTCCGGAACTTATTCTGTTACTACAGGATGGTCTCAAAACCATACCTTGTTCTATATGTTCTACATATAGGCATATTAGAAGTTGTACGTCACGATTAACTGCATTCGGAACTTCTCGGCCATTTTTATCGAAAACAACCACGGATGTATATGGACGGTTTACAATGTCAGAAATCTGTACACTTTAACAACGCTACAAGTAGATCGTGTAGTAATCTCAATTAAGCAGTTAAACTTAATTACTTAACTCCTGGGGATCTTAATTATGTTTGCAATAAAACATTTCACTGGCAATTAATTTCAACTTAGATCTACAAATACAAGTTAAAACACTTGTCTACATTAAATAATACAAAATTTACGAACTACTTCTGCTAATGTATCGGCATTAATCCGAGGTTGTTTTCGATAACAAATGGCCGAGGAGTTCCAAATGGGTTAACTGATGACATTTTAATTTGACATAGGAATATATGTAAGATATATATTTAAGTCCTATATATAACTATGTATATTCGTATTTTTCAAGTCATTTAAATTATTATGTTTAACGCATTAATAATCCAGGTAAGTAAGCGTGAGGACATAGACGACTTGTTGGTACTTGACGACTACATCAACCTGGTGATTCCCCGGGGTTCCTCCAGCCTCGTTCGCGACATCCAGCAGAAATCCCACGGAATCCCCGTCCTCGGCCACAGTGAGGGTATCTGTCACGTGTACGTGGACGAGAACTGTGACCATGACATGGCCATCAAGATAGGTTAGTTACATCGTATTGAGGTCGTACCGGGCTGTATATTGACCATGCATGATAAAAAAAAATGCCAGAAAGGTTAGCCATAATGCGGTGGAGTATCAAGCACAAGACGCATATCTGTACCGCGAGGGTCAAGGTCACATTTAGAGACTAAATGTTAAAATATGTACTATTCATAGGTCTGGGTCTGGACTTGACCTTGTCCGCGCTGTATTTTTACCATGCATTGTATGAGTTTCAAAAAGAAATATGTTCAAATACCATCTTTGAGTGTTTATAGGTGCGCTAGCTTCATGTCGGACAGTCCGCAAGGGTGTTTACGCTTTAGCAGCTCTTAATTAACATAAAAAAGTTTGTTAAGTTGATATAGAAGTAAAAACATTAGTATACACGATGTTACGTCATAATGTTTATAGCGGTTTTCCTACAGTGCGACATACTTCAGCACACAGGGGCAGGGTGCGTTGTTTTGTCCCATCTCTTTGACCGCATCCCTCCCCTACTAAGATAGATAGAACAAAAATTTGTAAGTGTTCGTTAGTAACAGTGTCAAAACAACGAACCCTGCCCCTGTGCTTCAGCACCCATGGTCATGTTCCCAGGTAACACAACTTACACAATTTCGAGAACATAAACATTCATAACTTATATACCTGTTACTATCTCATCCTCAGCTGTGGACTCCAAGTGCGACTACCCGTCTGCATGTAACGCCATGGAGACCCTGCTGATTCACAAGTCCCACATCAAGTCGGGCCTGATGGATGACATCTGTGATGAACTCAAGAAGAAGATGGTAGGTTTGCTTAAGTTTCGTGTTCTGGAGAAAATCTAATGTGATGTTTGCTTCATTTTCGCGTTCTGGAGAAAATCTAATGAGATGTTTGCTTCAGTTTCGCATTCTTGGAAAAATCTAATGAGATGTTTGCTTTTAATAAGCTTGTTTTTTTAATCATTTTTCGCCGGGTAGCATTGCTCTCTGGATTGCGGGTTAACTCTAGGCTTGGGAAAACGATTACTCTAAAATGAAACCACCAAATGAATGCTAGCACATTGTTTCGACAGCTTTATTGATAAATTGGAGGTGAATTGTGGAATCAATCTGGCTGACACAGTGGAAAACTTGGTTTTGAAGAGCAAATTAGAAATAGTTCATACTGAAAAATGATAGTTTTGCCTTTTTTGGAAATATAATTGTTTTGTGGAAAAATCCCAAAGGTTTTGAAACTAAAATTTGGGGAGAGTTAAATTTACGTTTTTGGGGAAGGTAGAATAGGTCACCATGAGGAATTGTTGGATACATTAGGGTGTCTGTACAGTCAGGTTAAAGTACTAATGGCTATCTGTCCAACGAGACCATCCGGGGGCGTTTGTCATGTTTCTGTGACATCTCTTGTTAGTTCAAACTCTTGTCAAATATCTTGTTGCTTTACTCAAGGTGCGCCTGTACTCTGGTCCACGGCTCCAGTCGATGATGAAGTTCTCCCCGCCGCCCGCTGTCTCCCTACACAAGGAGTACGGTGACCTTCAGCTGACCTTGGAGGTCACTGATGACGTAGACGGCGCCATTGACCACATCAACAAATATGGAAGCTCGCACACGGACAGCATTGTTACGAGCAGTGGTATAAATATTGTATACATTAAATTAAGAAGCTGGTTCTCTTACGAATTTACAGGAATTCAGTTTCTTTTTATCCGGTTAAAATAAGTGGTATTTCTTCAAAGGAGTAGAATATCATTTGGGAATTGGGCACAAACAACTGGCCCCAATTTCTTGAAACTTCTTAAGCTTAATAGCCTTAAGTAGCTTATTTGAATTAGATAAATACATACTGATATTGAAATTTGATAAATGAAAAATGGTTAATTGCGATCATCATAAACATAACACCTATTCAAAGTATAAAAACTCTGAAAGATGTAAATATTATGCAAATTATTGAAGAACAAAAATAGTGAGCTTAGCTTAATCCTGTTATAAGGGACTTAAGAAGTTTGGAGAAATTGGGCCTGTCTTGTCTTTGAGTGTTGTCGTTGTATCTTATTTTACATTAGTAGTACCGAATAAACATGATATAAATATCCAATGAATGGCGTCATATTGAAAACATTATCTTGGTGGTAGTAGCAAATATTCAAACCAGAACTTTGTAACATGTACATAGTTAAATTAACTAAAATCTACATATTTGTCAGATAGAACAGTTTGATCAATTATTGGTTATAATGAATACGTATATTCTTGTAGACGCGGCCGCGAAAGAGTTTTTGGAGTGTGTTGACAGCGCATGCGTGTTCCACAACGCTAGTACCCGCTTCTCGGACGGATATAGATTCGGACTTGGTAAGAAACCGTGTTGAGTTTGACAGATGTGACCATTCATTCGGAACTCCTCGGGCATTTTCCATCTAAAACAGCCTCGGATGTATATGGACAGTTTACAATGTCAGAAATCTTTACATTTAACTACGATGCATGTAGATCGCGTAGTAATTTCAATTTAGCAGTTTAACTTTATGACTTAACTCTTTGGAATCTTAATTATTTATGAAATACACACTTCACTGGCAATCAATTTAAACGTAGATATAAAAAACGCGTTAAAACACTACAATCAATTAATATTATTATTTAAAAGCATACTAACTACTTCAACTGATGTACTGTCATACATCCAAGGTTGTTTGTTTTCGATGGAAAATGGCCGAGGTGTTCCGAATAGTGAATATTATGTTCTCTATATTGGCTATACAGTATTCTTTAAAACCAGTCAAACTTCAGATCTTTTAAGTCATGTTCATCCATGTTTTTCCTTTCCCAGGCGCTGAGGTTGGTATCAGTACGTCACGGATTCACGCTCGCGGGCCGGTGGGTATTGAGGGGCTGCTCACCACCAAGTGGCAGTTGGAAGGGGACGGCCACACCGTAAAAGAGTTCACCGACGGGAAGTACCAGTACCTCCACGAGCGGCTGCCGGTCACCGTGGACGGCAAAGAGGTGTTTACCCCTGCTAGCGGCGACTCGTCATACGTTTAAGATCACCTCTTTGGTCGGAAGATTCGAAAGATAGAATTACGCCCCATGTCGGCAGTTTCGACATCATCCAGAGGCTACCTTTCGACTTGACATTTTTTGTTTGATATTTCGATTTGGAGATCTACTGATTATTTTCAGAGTACACAAATAATATCTCTGATGGCCATATTTTTTTAATGTTGATATTGACTGAATACTACGTATTTTTATACAATATTGACTACGTGTCTGTGACATATTTTCCATGTTTACACTTGTACAAGTCCTATACGTATCTATTCTATTCTCATATTTTAAATTTAGAAATCTCAGTTAAGAATATCATTTGGGAAAGGCCAGGAATCTGTCAATATGTGTTGTCATATTTTCTTATTATACTTAAGTAGTAGTAAATGTATGTACAGTCAAAACTCGCTATGTCGAAGTCATAAGGACCTCGGAGAATACTTCGATATAACCGAACTATATAAAGCGTATAATTTTCCAAAAAAATCGAAAGTTCGACATAACCAGAACATCGAGATAACAGACTTCGACATAGCGAATTTAGACTGAATGCATGAGTTGTGTGTGTAACATTTTTATGATACTTATATATTTGTGGTTCTGATTGTTTTTTGCAAAATAGCTGATGTGTTTTTCATTAGATGTAAAATCTTTTTTCAACAACAATAACCGTTCCAACCTATGCGGGTCATTGTGTATTGTTATTGTTGTTTTTTCAACAAACTCATTATTGCATCTCATCACAAATAGAGACACTTTTTGTCCATAACATACAATGTATTCACTCTCATCAAGGCTGCCCGCTTTCATTTCATGTGCTTGATTCCTTGATTTCAAAGCAATAAGGGGGATAATAATTTATGTTAAAGGGGGTGGAACTAAGGGTCGTGACCTTTTGATTAGCGCCCCTTTGCTCAGAACTGAAATTTATTTTGTTTGAAAGGGTGTTTTGGGTACTCCCCCGTGAAAATCTTAACAATTTCTTATCCAAAATGGTGCATTTTGGGCGTTTTTTCATTACTTTTTCTCCTTTATTGAAATAAAGAGTGAACTTGGATCCGCTAATGGAAATTATTTCACTTCACATACATGCGTTACTACATTGCATACCATCTTTGAAGATGTTTATGGTAGGGATCGTGAGGTTTCAGGCTTTTTTGAATATAGCTTTTGTTTTGTCATGATGTCTCGGGAAGTTATGCGGTTAAGTCTTTGGTGTTTGATAAACTCAAAAAAATAAGATGTAATTATGATCTGATTTTGAAAGCTGACATCACATACTTCTTTCGACAATGTTAAGATCATCGAAATAAATTTCTTTTTGTCGGAGTTAGTTTGTTGCTTTTAAACCAAATGTACATATTTTTCATAAGTAAAACTGAACCACCTCCTATTGAATTTTCTTGGCTTTCGTAGATGTGTGTTTTTAGCTAACCGGGGCACAAAGTGTTCAAATTAACAATCTGGCAAGAAACTGTGATAAAGCACGTTTACGACAATAAACATTTCTGTCTGTTCAAATTTCTGCTATAACTCTAGCCACAATAATGTGCGTTTAGGGAACGTTTTTAACATTTGGATATTCATTTTGTTCCCTAAACGCCACAAGTCAACTGAGCCGTACCAATGTAAAATATATTCTTCAACTGTTACTCCACAATACTGAACACTTCACTGTTAAATTTAAACACAAAAGTTACACTTTTATTATTTTAGCCAATACCTTTTACTTAATACACTTAAGTGTGTTATGAAACACACATAATTAGTTTAATTTAGATCGACTTCTGTCATTAAAGCATCGCCATTTTGAAACCATCTAGCAGGTGCCCGTTATCTTTCCGCTCAATATACTTAGCGTTAGGATCTGTCATTCTTGGCTAGGAAAACAAGTGGGATATGGACGCGTAGAGTCGCCAAATTAAAAAAAATCGTCAAAGACTCTGAAGCGGCTGTTTATATGGACTACTATAACTATATATGGAAAACTTCTTATCAGTAAACATTGGCCCAATTTCGATATATTTTCACAGAGTTGTTTCTTTTGCGACCCTTAAATCATTTTTTTTTGTAATCATTTTTTTTTGTTTTACAATCATTGAAGATATATCAACTTCAAACTTCATGAACTTATTCACAGTAACAATGTGCTCTTTTGTGACAAATTAAAGAGCTCCCTTAAATATTGTAAGAGTTATGGCCCTTCGTATTTTTTTCCATACAAATACATATTGTTCATGTTTTATACGCTCGTTTAAAAGGTGGGACGAATTAGAGTTTCACTGCGGCGTACGGGCGGGCGGAGTCGAGTAGTCGTCCGATCAATAACTTAAGAACGCTTGGTCCAATCAACAAGCAGATAACAATTCATTGATGCAGTATTAAAGGAATATCCTTTTTACTCTGCACGAGGAATTTATATAAAAAGCCGAAATAACTGAAACCCTGATACTAATAACGTATGGAAGTTTTCTAATTTATAATTCAAACAATATGTGGTCAAATGGTCATAGCAAGCAAGGGACATGATAACAAATCGCGCTTTATTGCGATTTAAAATTTACATTTTCGTTTTGAAAACGAATTACCAACAAAATAGTCCCACATTTTACAAAACTGTTCAGCGTCTTGGCTTCCTCGGAACGCCCTCCCTCCTTTTCTTCTTCAGCATTCTGCATTCTCCCTCAGACCGCGATCTCTTCACGTCGCGGTCTTCTTCATCTTCGAATCTTTGCCTCTTGCGAGTATCCTTGCTAAGTCTTGTGTCACTTAAAGACAGTTTGGAATCACATGAACGGTTCTGACCGTCAACTTCTTGCCAAGTGCGCAGTGGAATAATCATCCAATCATATTTCATCATTTCATCAACTTCCGCCTCACCTCGCACCTGCGCGGGAAGATTTGCCCATGGATCATGAAAAACGGGATGCTGAATGATATTTAACTCGAGGGGCTCGGGATACGCCACCCGTTCGTGGTCTTGAAGATAAACGCTGTTGTCATCCACATCCGGTATTCCTTCCGCAAAGATGTTCGCAACATCGTAAGCGTTTTCTATGGCGATGTCATTTCGAAGATCATATCCGGCCAAGCTTAGGAAGGACCTAACTGAATGTCCGTCGATCTGACTCAGTGCGCTACTAGACGAACTACGGCTCGAGACCAAGATGCCATCGAGATCACGCACGTGATAGTTGATGGTTACTTCAGAATCGGAGCTTGCGATACTTCCTTCTGAGTCCGAATACAAACGGCTGGGGGCGTTGCTTGTGGAAACATTCTGTGATGAACCAGATGAACTCCGACTCGCGTTTACGAATCCATCTTGATTCAACAGGTAATAATTAATGGTCATGTCTGAATCAGAGCTGACGATGGAACTGTTGTCTGAGGTCGAACAAGAATCAATGACTGACTCTTCTGTGGAATCGCTCAGTGATGATCCAGAAAGAATTGGGCTAGTCGCTATACTTTGACCCCCATGGCTGTGAATGGTGGGAAAGGACAGAACAGACGTTGCAGATGGCGTGCTCTCAATTACTGATTGCCCAGAATCAGAGCTTTCTGGCTCAACTTTGCCACAACACGGGGTTGCCTCCAGTTGGGAATATCTTATGAAGACTCTGGTGAGAGGGGTGTGGTCGAACTGGAACTCAATGCTTCCTGCAACCAACAAATATGCATCACAGTTTATCCCCTCTATCTGAAACTCTACCATAAGGTGAAACTCATAATGTCGCTTGTCGAAACTTGGATGTGTTTTCTAAATGATAACAACAAAAACAGATTGTGTATGATACTATACGGTATAACGGAACTACTTAACATATACTTTTGGACTTAAAGTGATGTTTTATGGAAGTTTCTTTTCTTTTGTTTTTATTTCTCATATATAATTTACTATTTATTAAAACGTACCAGCCGCTGGGTGACGTAGGATCTCAATCTTCCGGCTTCCTGTGTAACTCACTGATTCGTCGTCGTTCAGGAAAACGCATCGAACTTGGTCTCGATATCTCCTAAAATGTTTTAAAACAGAAAGTACATTGTAATGTAATTGACGAACTCATTTCATCATCGCGTGTTGTTGTTTTTCATGTGTTATTTACAGGATCAGATATTGCAAAACAGTTAAGGTGGCACTCTTATTCAAAATCAGTGCATGCCCGATATACACGTGTATAACAAACATAAGTTTTGAGTGATAAACCTTTAAAGCTGCACTCTCACAGATTTACCGTTTTTACAACTTTTTTATTTTTTTGTCTTGGAAAGAGGAAATTTTTGCGTAAATAGATGCAAAGCAATGATAAAAGATTGCTGACAGCAGTCTTATATCACTGGTTTCCATGGATTTTCGCAAAAATTGGCTCGTTCCAAGACAAAAAATAAAAAAGATGTCAAAACGTTCAATCTGTGAGTCTGCAGCTTTAACTTCTTACTAAATAATGCATTTATGGATTTTTTACGGATTATACTGATAACTGATAACAAGATTGTAACCGTATATTTTATAGTCGAAAACGCAAACATATTACTAGTAAATGATTGGTGAGTTCTAAAAGATTTACAGTGATCTACTATCGTCTCATAAGGTAAAAATTCCGTGTTTTCTGCACTTTCTTTCAAATTTAACTCAATATCCTCCATAAGAACCATTTTTTTACATTTATTCATCCATTTTAGCATATTGAAACAATTGGATTTGGGAGTAAGAGTGCTTGTTTAACTATTTGTAGAATGCAGTCTGGTCAGAGCCGGCCGTCCGGTAAATTCAGACAAAAGAGCTCCGTGCTAGCGTTCCAAGCATTGTCAAATTTAGGAAACCCAACATAAAAGGATCGGTGCAACACAGATGAATAAAAAAACCCATATGGTTTACCTTAAAATGATATCTGCATTATCTCGTGAAATTCGAAGGGGACTATCATAGCAAGGTGAATCCGTTCTTGGAAGTACAAGAACCACCGGTGTCTGGCTTGACGCGTTTCTTCGGAATATCAAGAATATCTTTGTTTGCTGGTTGGATGGTTGAACCTTCGCTGAAAATTATAATAGTAGTACATTATGATATAACTGTATACATGTAAAACATAGTCGGCTTAAAAGCTCACACGAGCTTATGTTTTACTTGTTGCAACATCTTGCCGACTCAAAACAAATATTATCTTATCAAATACCGTCTCCGTGGCCTAGTGATTAAGCGTCCGCCTACGGAGCGGGAGGTCGTGGATTCGATCCCTGGCCGCGTAATACAAAAAGACGTTAAAAGTTGGTACAAGTAGCTTCCTTGCCTGGCGTTCGGCATTTAAAGGGTAGTGCATGAAAAAGTGGTGCACTCAGTACTGGTTTAACCCAGGAAAGTTGTACCCCGTGTATCGGTGCTTTACACCGAGCACGTAAAAGAACCAAGGGGTCTCTTCGAAAAAGAGCTAGGGTATCGCACCCCGACTTCCTTGTATCCCACCACTGTATCTTCAGCGTGCGGTCCCTTCAGCAAAAGCAAAGGGACCCCGTTTGAAATAAGTGCTTGCACTTTCACGGGTTATCCTTGACCGCAGGGTCTAAAGAAATACAATACAACAAATATCTTTTCGTTTTCCTGATTTTTGGATAGTTAAACATCCATACGTTATGTGATGATCACTAAGATCATTTTCTGCTATGGTAGACATTTTAGCTTTATTTGTCAATTTCTCTATCATTTTCCACCTTTTTTGTTCTTAGTCATGATAGAAGACTATGCAGGGTTCCACACTAAAGGGAGTCTAAGAGGTCGAGACTCATTATTTACTAAGGTTGGCAGGCCGGTGGTCAGAATAGTAAAAATAAATGCTATTTTGATATTCGGTACTAGTATTCTTGTAAGTTTTTCGAATATTCATCGAAAATAAAAACTTAACCAAACATTTTGATTTAAAAAAAATCTTCAATGCAATACTTCTGTGTTCTCTGACATAAAATTTTATTTTATATTGCTGGACTCTGTAACTAGATAGTCTAGTAGACGCCTATGCAAAACAGTTGGTGTCTTAACAGTGACTATCTATGTACATATGTGAAAAAAAATTGCACATAACAACTCACAAGTCGAAGGCAGATTGTCCATTTTAGCGCAATGTTTTGTTGCTGTATCAATATTCTTGTAAGCATGGACTCATAGCAACGACGTTACTTTCGACAAAGGTCAATTACGTCATAACCGGCACGCGTCAACAAAATAACGTCACCTTCTTGTATAACTGTTGACAATTAATTGACGTTTCAAGCTCGGGCATTACGGTAGATTGCTATTTTTTCCTCGAATTGGAACGTGTAGTCGGGCACATGTATTCTAAATGGTTTGAAACGGGGTCTGTGAACACGATACATATACTGTAAATGATCCAAAAAATAATACTGATACAACTATATAATTAAAAATGGACAATATAACGAACCAAAAGTTAAGTTTAATAATGTGGTATTGTTCTTTTTTGTCAACAGAATTACTGACACATACACATATGTAATCAATTAAAAAAAAGAGCAAATGAGATCGGCTACAAGTTACATGTATTATGCACCAGTCAATTGTAACCACGGCCCCCAGGTATTTGCGCCAAAAATAGCGTGGAAAGTTCCTTACCTATAGTCCCTGGGGTGTGGGGGCATTTGGCCGGGATTTTAACATCAGTTCGTCCCCGCAAGGCGGGGATTTTACCCGGGGTTGGCTGGAAAGTCAAAGTCCCCGCTATTCCCCGGACCTGGGGGCCGTGGTTACAATTGACTGATTATTTCAACATTAGTTTCGGCCCTTCCCTGGCGTAAATATCACGTCAATGTCTTTTATTGATTAAACGTAACTAGAAAAAGGAGAACATGTTAAATTGATGAATTTAGGAAAATAGAAAATTGGTTAGCACCAAAATGAAAAAAAATATATAATATACATTGTAATAACCATAGGTCCATAATAAAATTTAAAAAAAGTTGATTTCAACAGCATCTCTTGTCTGTATGTCAAACTTAACGTTATTTTATATGGTGTGTTTTGATAATGTAAATGGTTCAGGCTATTTTGTTATAGGTTTTCTTTCTAGGGCCTCTCGAGACGAAAATTGGTACGATTCTGCATACGGGGAACAGTGTTTTGGGAGGTATGCATTTGGACGGGTTTCCAAAAGCGTCCTTAGCACCCAGAGGCAAATGACAGTGAGTGTTTATTTATTTTTATTTTTAAACTGATTTACAAGTTTATTTCTTCATTTAATATATAAACACTTATAAGAATTACATAAAAGCAAGATACACTGCAAAATTAAATTAAAATTTTGCTCTGGAAAGCAGAAATCTATACATGCAATGTGTTTTCGCGACTTCGATAAATATTGGTTAATTTGGTTCTTAATTTCTATAATACTCATTAAACTATATAGTTCTTAACCTAATAAATATCAAAATTTTGTTCTATATTTATAAACTGTATGGTCTCAAATTGGATAAATATTGTACTACAATCAACATATACATACATGTAGTATTGAACCATTTAGTTAAATATATAAACAATCACAATCAAATTTTTTTACCCGTTTGATACACAATGTATGGTTCTGGTATCAATCCAATTGGGAATTTATATTGCTTGCATCAATGCTTTTTAATAGTTACTGGCCAAGCTTGATATCTTAGGCTTACTATAAATCTTCCAAACAGTATTGTTTTCCTTAGCTACAATAATGAGCGATCAGGGATACTTTTTTTATTATTTTGACATTTCTTATTTTTCCCTGTAACGCTACAACTTTCTACCATTTAACAACGGGCGAAATGATATACTGAAATAATATGCTTTGAAGTTGAAAAATAATGACAAAGATGTTCAATTTTTATCCGACAGTGATCTGAACTGGATTAAATTTGTCATTAGAGTTGTTATTTTCACATTAATATATTATGGGTCACAAATACTGTTATACATGTACACAGCCAGTCAGATTTGTCTCAGATTTACCGATATCGGGATACTTGATAAACAATCGACACTTGTAAGTGTTTTATGATAACTTAACATGTTTTTTGGGCATACTGACATAACTTAATATGTGTTTAATAGTAGGCAATAATATTTTCGTAGAAATTTGAATTTATAACGAAGATAATTTCAAAATTGTGGCCGCAAGGATTCTCTGCGCAAGGACCGCTTGCTACTTTTTGCTGGGATGGTGGACGTCACGAGTCTACCATATTAAAAAAATTGTCAAATGACTTGTTGACGGCCATTTAGGTGGACTATGTTTTCCTTTGATGCAGTTTTCAAAGAAAATATGACCCAGTTCTGATGAATATGACAAACAGTTATTGAATCATGAATGATTTATTCCTCGTTTTGTTCGCTTATGACAAATGACTATAAGACTTCAAAAGTTATTGTCACCTTTTTAATGTACAGTAAAGTTCAAATACAAACAGTATGAAAAAAAAGCTCTGAAACAGTGCATTTGAAACTTTGGAAAATTATAAAAATACCTTATTCAACCTTGATTACTTTACAGGCATTTCTTCATTCATATTATTAGTTGCATACATGTAATTCAGTTCACAAAAATAGTAGTAACATGTATTTATTATGCACCAGTCAATTGTAACCAAGGCCCCCAAGGTCCGGGGAATAGCCGGGACTTTGACTTTCGGTCCAGCCAACCGTGGGTAAAATCCCCGTCCTGCGGGGACGAACTGATGGTTAAACCCTGGCCAAATGCACCCCAGAGGCCCAATCTCCGCTAAATTTGGCGCTATGACAAAACCACCCCCATCACCCGGCCCTGCAGGGCCACCTGGAAAGTAAAAACACGGCCCTTTTCCCCGGCTATCCCCGGTATACCCCCAGAACTGGGGGGGGGGGGGCGTGGTTACAATTGACTGGTGCATAAACATGTACTTTATTGAAAAAAAGTTTCTTTAGTATTGATCAATATTTCTTGAAATTGTTTTTACATGCTCATGTCTTTTTATCTTGTAGGAAATAATGTTGCTCTCTGTCTCTCTTAGAAGGGATTCACTCATGTTTTTTGGACCCAAAATAAGTTTTCCCAGTAATGCATCCGAAAAACACTTTTTTATCATTTTTTACTCTATGATATCAAAGTTGCAGAAAAAAAATACAATTCAAGTTTTAAAAAAAAATGGTTTTGTTTAAGTCAGGAAAAAATAAGAAAACCAATACCTAAACCACTTGGCCACAAAGTCTTATTCAACAGTGATGATTATTTTGACCTTTTAACAATACATTGATAACATCAGGTGATAATGTCAATTAACCAATCACACAACAATGAATCACCTAAAGCTGTTAGTAACGCTTTTAAAAATTGTGGTCTTCAAAGACGATATTTTAGCAAATACCAACTTTGTGAAATGTTCCAGCTTTCAGTATCTTAGTTTAAACACTTCTCATGCTTTTCCGCACATTATTTCGTAAAAAAAGAGTGCATTTTACAAACCATGAGCAAGTCCCTTTAACTTTTGGAAAAAAATATTTTCTACAACTCCTACTGTACATGCATATTTAGTCTGTTTCTGATTTGAATACAACTAAGAAAATGTACACATATGCCATTAGAATGGGGCTGTTACATTCCATACTTTGTTTCCTTATAATTAATATGTTACATGAATAAAGCATCATTAAATAATAATTATATTTAAATGGTTTTATTTATTTTCATTTTTCAGATGTTTTTAATTCAGGAGGGCCACAGTTGAATGAAAATATACACCAGTAAATCATGGAAATGTTGGAAATTGAATCTATACTGAATAAGGCTGTGCAACGGGGCTGTGAAATCCTAAATCTCAGTAATCGGAAGATGACAATTTTACCCAGCAATGTACAAAACCTTACAAAGATAAAGAAGTTGATGTTGAATAACAACAAACTGGTGATGCCTCCATCAGAACTGACTGAACTGAAGACTCTTGAAGAGATAACTTTGGACAACAACAATTTGACAATGTTGCCTTCGGGATTAAGTAATTTAAGTAATCTGAAATTTCTGAGTGTATGTCACAATCCTTTGAACTTTCTGATGCCAGATTTGTTTCAGCTGCAATCCCTAACCCAGCTTTGGCTAGTCTGTTGTGAGTTTGTGAATATTCCTCAAGAAATTGGTAACCTAGTCAGCCTTGAAACTTTAAGTTTGCGTGGGAATAAGCTTGTGGATATTCCAAGTCAATTTGGTGATCTAACTAAATTGCGCTGGTGTTGCCTAGCCGATAACAGAATAGACTCACTTCCAGAGAGTTTTGGCAATATACAGTCACTAGTGTACTTAGATTTGAACAGAAATTTGTTTAGCGGAATACCAGAATGTGTAACAAGAATGAGTGAACTGCTCACTTTATTGCTCAGAGAAAACCAGGTTGCCAGTATGAGTGATGACACCTTGTTAGCTCTTGCAAAACTAAACAAGTTGGACCTGAGAGACAACCTTTTCACAGAAAAACCTCCTCATTGGAAGGTATGATAAAGGTGTTTTGTTGTAAATGTTGTTTTTTTTGGTACATGATCTTTGTAAATATTTTTAAATTTTAAATGTTTTTAAAATGCCTCTGACCAAGGGTTTAGGGTTTTCAACATCTACTTTTTATTCTTTTAACAAGAGCCAAAGATTGGCTTTAAACTTTATTGATTCGTACAATGATTCTGAAGAAAGTTATATAAGTTATGCCAAGTCACTCTCCGTGGCACAATGTTGGCAGAGAAATTGGTCTCGTGTTTTGGGGAAACCGGAATGCATGGTGACTATATACAAACCAAATTTGTAATTCCCTTAATATTAAAATGGTCAGCTGGGCTTTTGTATTCATTGATAAGATAAATGACTGAATCATTTATTTTGTATTATTCAGGGGCTGGACTACATCATGGTAGGAGTCACTGGGCTGGGAGGTTTGGATGAAGATTTATCTGCAGAAACTGAAGAGGAGGAGTCGAGTGAAGAAGAAGAAGATGAAGATGATACAGAGCAGGATAATGAAGATAGTGATAATGAAGCAGTTGGTATGAGTGCTAGTGACTTGAAGTCCAAAGGTGATGTAGCAAGTAATGTTGCTAATAGTTGTAATGGCGATGCTGATCTTGTGTGTTCAAATACTGATATCACTGATGAATTTGCAAACAAGAAAGTCACTGACCATGACATATCAAAAAGTGAACATTTGCTTAACAAAGGTCATGTGCAAGGACTATCAAGAACTGTTACAGATAATGTTACATGACATTTCATTGTAACCACCATCATTCAAACAATAACACTGCTGATTTCAATCTGTGATAGCTTGATGATTATGTTTTACTGTTGAAAAAGATACTTAACTATGCATTAAAAAAGGATTGACCACATTATGTGTGCCTTATTTATAGTCCATTTTCTATTTTCAATATGCTTCAAATTACTAGTGCATTATTTATTGATAAAACAGTTCAGATTGACACCTAATATTTTCATTATTCCTTGTATAACGATCGGCAAATACCAATGCAAATTCCACAAAAAATCTCTATGAAAATACCCGATCTTCACTCTGATGATGCGGAAAAAAGTTCGGATATTGTGATAGCCTTTGTTTCATTGTCTATGGCGTGCACATTTGTTGACATTGGCCACAACTTAAAAAGATTCAAGATGTTCATATGAAACTTGGTACGAATGATGCCAAAGACAATGTGCAAAGCTATGGCAATACTATATTGTGGATTAGTGCCTTTTTTCTTCTGAGAACAACACCAACACCACGTCACTGTTTGATTCTCTTATCATAGTTTATATCCGCACCACTGGATTGATTTGAAATCATAGGGTCGGGACGCGTTTTAGAGGCAGACATTATATCATGATATTTCGGCCAATATCGGTTTAATATCAGTAGTATATCTACATGTATATAGACAATAGTGCGAAATGTTTATTCATAGGGACGACTCGCAGAACACGTGTTATCTGTTGATTCAAGGTCAAGGTCGCACTTATGGAACCAAAGTCGGATAACTGTCTCTAACGTTTATAAAACAACAACAAACTGATCTTATTTGACGTATTATTAGAACAAACCCCTACTTCTTCTAATTCACATTTCCTGTCAATGCACATTAAAACATAGATTACATCAGAAATGCACCATTATAGACTGCAATTATGCAAAAATAAGTCATCCCCAGCCCCGTATACAACGTGTGTTTGGAGGCTTAACATATCTGTTCTTTGGGAAGGGTGAGCAAAACGTCAAAACCTTGGCTCGCCAATGCATCGTATTAAACAATATTTTTCTAGTTCTTTTAAAAAGGAATGGCTGGTCATACAGTTGCCAGTGGGCTGTTAGTTTCAGCTTGGTACTGGCTGTTGTTGTTGCAAAAAGATTTGATTTTTGAGTATAACACATCCAAGTCTAGATGAAAACTATTGCGTATTCTATAACCTCTAATACAATATGTGAGCTCGTTTGTCTTGTTGATTCAGGTATAACTGATTCCTGGAACTCTCAAAGGAGTCCTTAAAATCCTAATTTTAGCTAAAATTACGTTCAGAATAACCCTAAAATTAGACCTGATTTTTCGCCAGAAGCCGCTGGAAAGCCCGTTTATTCAATCTTAAGTATGTTACTGCTACATAGCAAACTCACAATCCAATGTTTTGTGAATTTATTAATAATGCATGTTTGTATTATGAATAAAACAAGAGAATATGTTTCAAATGAAGGGGAAACAGTTTGTTATCACCGCGCATTAAGTTGTATACGTCGATCAATAAATATTTAATATTTTCCTATTATTCCGATTGGCTTAAAAAATGAAACATAAAACGCTGGAAGATACAAGCGCCAATAATCGAGAATAGAATATACGAACACAACGATTCCTATGACGAGGCTGCAGGAACAAGTGTCAATGTGGGCCCGGGTTCATTCGCAGTGAAGGTAGGCAAACGTTTGTTAAATTGTGCTACGATGCCATGTTTTCTTTGATCTTTTTTAACTAAGGTAGACAGTCTTTTAATAAATGAAAAAACAGCACGTTTTATTTGTCTGTTGTTTTCGATGGTAAAATGTCGAGATCGAGGGTGTTGTCATGTCGGTTTGTGTCTTTTGACAAAATGAGGGTAATGTCGTCTTATTGCCATGTGTTTTTTGTGTCTGTTGGCAAAACTGAGGGTAATGTACAGCTGTTGTCATGTGTTTTGTTGTGTATGTTGGCAACACTGAGGGTAATGTCGGACTGTTGTCATGGATTTTGGTGCTTGTTGGCAACACTGAGGGTAATGTCGACATGTTGTCATGGATTTTGGTGCTTGTTGGCAAATCTGAGGGTAATGTACAGCTGTTGTCATGGATTTGGGTGTCTGTTGGCAAATCTGAGAGTAATGTACAGCTGTTGTCATGGATTTTGGTACTTGTTGGCAACAGTGAGGGTAATGTCGACATGTTGTCATGGATTTTGGTGCTTGTTGGCAAAGCTGAGGGTAATGTCGACCTGTTGTCATGGATTTTGGTGCTTGTTGGCAAAACTGAGGGTAATGTCGACATGTTGTCATGGATTTTGGTTCTTGTTGGCAAATCTGAGGGTAATGTACAGCTGTTGTCATGGACCTTGGTGTCTGTTGGCAAATCTGAGAGTAATGTACAGCTGTTGTCATGGATTTTGGTGCTTGTTGGCAACACTGAGGGTTATGTCGAGGTATTGTCATGGTTTGTGGAACTGAGGGTAGGGTCGAGGTATTGTCATGGTTTGTGGAACTGAGGGTAGGGTCTAGGTATTGTCATGGTTTGTGGAACTGAGGGTAATGGCGAGGTATTGTCATGGTTTGTGGAACTGAGGGTAGTGTCGAGGTATTGTCATGGTTTGTGGAACTGAGGGAAGTGTCGAGGTATTGTCATGGTTTGTGGAATTGAGGGTAATGTCGAGGAATTTTCATGGTTTGTGGAACTGAGGGTAATTTCGAGGTATTGTCATGGTCTGTGGAATTGAGGGTAATTTAGAGGTATTGTCATGGTTTGTGGAACTAAAGGTAGTGTCGAGGTATTTTCATGGTTTGTGAAATTGAGGGTAATTTCGAGGTATTGTCATGGTCTGTGGTATTTCAGGGTAAAATCGATGTATTTTCATGGTTTGTGGAAATGAGGGTAGTATCGAGGTATTGTCATGGTTTGTGGAACTGAGGGCAATGTCGAGGTATTGTCATGGTTTGTGGAACTCGGGGCAGTGTCGAGGAATTTTCATGGTTTGTGGAACTGAGGGTAGGGTCGAGGTATTGTCATTGCTTCTGGAACTGAGGGTAATGTCGAGGTTTTGTCATGGTTTGTGGAACTGAGGGTAGGGTCGCAGTATTGTCATGGTTTGTGGAACTGAGGGTAATGTCGAGGTTTTGTCATGGTTTGTGGAACTGAGGGAGTTGTCGCGGTATTGTCATGGTTTGTGGAACTGAGGGTAGTGTCGTGGAATTTTCATGGTTTGTGGAACTGAGGGTAGTGTCGAGGAATTTTCATGGTTTGTGGAACTGAGGGTAGTGTCGAGGTAATGTCATGGTTTGTGGAACTGATGGTAATGTCGAGGAATTTTCATGGTTTGTGGAACTGAGGGTAGTGTCGAGGTAATGTCATGGTTTGTGGAACTGAGGGTAATGTCGAGGAATTTTCATGGTTTGTGGAACTGAGGGTAGTGTCGAGGTAATGTCATGGTTTGTGGAACTGAGGGTAGTGTCGAGGAATTTTCATGGTTTGTGGAACTGAGGGTAGTGTCGAGGTAATGTCATGGTTTGTGGAACTGAGGGTAGTGTCGAGGTAATGTCATGGTTTGTGGAACTGAGGGTTGTGTCGAGGAATTTTCATGGTTTGTGGAACTAAGGGTAGTGTCGAGGAATTTTCATGGTTTGTGGAATTGAGGGTAGTGTCGAGGAATTTTCATTGTTTGTGGAACTGAGGGAGTTGTCGAGGTATTGTCATGGTTTGTGGAACTGAGGGTAGTGTCGAGGAATTTTCATGGTTGGTTGAACTGAGGGTAGTGTCGAGGTTTTGTCATGGTTTGTGGAACTGAGGGTAGTGTCGAGGTATTGTCATGGTTTGTGGAACTGAGGGAGTTGTCGAGGTATTGTCATGGTTTGTGGAACTGAGGGTAGTGTCGAGGTTTTGTCATGGTTTGTGGAACTGAGGGTTGTGTCGAGGTATTGTCATGGTTTGTGGAATTGAGGGAGTTGTCGCGGTATTGTCGTGTTTGTTGGCGGGTTTTTTCTTCTTTTTTCATGTAAGATTGTCATTGAAACTTCTCAACATGTATTTCAGTGCTGATGAGAAGTAAAACCGCCAGTGAAATATAATGGTATGACTTTATATATTTGAGCTTGAATCTGTAAAACATATTCGATATATTGTTCAGAAACGTAGTAGTAGAGTAGTTCATGTGTCATCATAAGAATTGTAATGAACTGTTTGAAAATATCAATATAAGTGGTACCAAAACGCAACAAATTATGACACACAATTCGTTAAAAATCTCTATCAGGCTTCAGTAGAAATACCTTCTTCCGGTAACTTATATTTCAGGCTAAGAATAATTCCAGTAACATGATTAGGAAGAAACCTTCGAAGAGTTTGAGCCTTTCTGAGACTGACAGATTTAAGGCGGCTGGACGTGCGGGGCAAGGGAGGCTTGCAAGATGTGCCGAGTTCGCAGGTAATTGCTATTTACTCTCGTATAAATATTACCCTGGCAGTGGTGGTATTCGATTGGAAGTTGAAAAAAGGAACTAGGAATTTCAGCGGGGATGCAGGCACTTCATACTTTCCCGGAGTAAATCCAAACGCCACGAGTGGGATTGAAACCGGTCACCCTACGGCAGAGACGCCTAGCAACGATATGGCGTTAACTAATTACTTACCGACTCCACTAATCGCGCAACTCCGAACCTATTGCTTAAAATTAACAAACCATAGAAGATTGACATCGTGCCTCTACGTGGGAGACTCTGAATGGACTGAGCAGACCGAAAACCGCATCTGAAAAAGTTGTCTTGTTTTAGATGATATTTTAAAACTTTTCACTCATGATATTGCATAACAATGTCACTGCAGTGTGTGTGTGTATACCACGTGATGAATTACATCATATATGCTACGTTGGAAGGCAACATTTTGCCTAAAATGAAGACTTAAAACAAAGATAACTTTTCTTTTACTAAACCATTTTGAATGAAACAAAGGTAGTCTATGCCGCTTACGGAGCCCCGCCTTCGTTTTATAACCGGAGTTTGATAAGGTGATTAGTTTTATTAAACACTTTGGTAACCTGTTTCCAAAAAATGTTTTGACAGTGCTCCGTCAGACGGCCGTACTGAGAAAAGGTTTGTCGACGTGTTTTAAGAAACTAAACTCTCAATCAAACTCTGGTAAAAGGCCGAATGCAGGGCTTCATAGACTGCGCTATGTTTTTCATATAAAATGGTGAAGAAGTAGTGGTTATTATTGTTTAAAGTCTTCATTCGAAGCAAAGTATTACCTTCCGATGTAGCATTTATGACGCAATTTATCACGTGGTATACACACACTGGTCACTGTATATGTATTATAATATTTCAGGGGTAATGCTCGAGGACAGACTGGCGTTGATCGAACACTTGAATGAGGAGAGGGACAAGGTGATAAATCAGTTCCTTGACTCCGTTGAACAACTCCTGGAGCTCGTCCTCAAACGCCGGAAAGCCTTCTTCGAGCACGTTTCTAGCCTGCACGAGGAGCGCGTGGCGGCCGCCTCCATGCAAATTAAGCAGTGTAAAAAGGTCCAAACGCAGACGATTGGTTTACTGAAAAAAATGGAGGTAAATATTTTTGTTTAAAGTTGTCAATGGCGAATTTGGTCTTTGAATATTTTAAGTTGAAGTTAACAAAATGTCCTGCTATATATGCTTCTAATTTCATGTTCTTGTTTAAATCCAGAAAACAAAACTAACGACGGAGGACAGACATGATGTTATAGAACAAGCAAATCGGAAGAGCTTCGTGTACGAAGAAATCCTACGACGGGAATTTGCACAATGTTTCGGCCTTGACTACAAGTTCAAGCCCGATAGATTGCTGGAGAACATCTTGGACAATCTTAAGAGCCTCGGATCAGTTGGAGTGGTTGCCCGTCCATCGACGTTACCCGCGTTCCTCTCTGAGTCATGTGAGGTGGACCTGTCAAAGACACCTCTGAAGGGAATTTGCTACGTGGACGGTAAAAGCTCCAATGACAACAAGTATTGCTGCTTCACAGGGGCGTGCTTCATCTCAGGCGGCCGCTTCATTCTCGCCGACTGGAACAACTGTTGCCTTAAGATGTTCACCAGCATGGGGAAACTGATTAACCGCTTAGACCTTAAGAATCATCCCTGGGACGTCGTCGCTTCAAGGGATCTTGACAGAGTTGTCTTAACGGTTCCAGGAGTGCCGAGGGTTTTCATCGCCCGCTACGACGCAGTGTGTATGGAGTTAGAGAGTTCATTCGACGTGGAGTCCGAAGTATGGGGCGTGACAACGCTGGGGAACAAACTCGCCATTTCCTGCAACCCCTGGACCAAGACGCCGCCAATGGTGAAGGTATTCACGTTCGCCGGAGCGCCTCTGTCCCACTTCCGATATGATAGGTTCGGAAGCCCTCTCTTCAGATTCCCAGAATACTTGACAACAGACAGTACCCAGCAGACGCTATACGTCTCTGACGCCAAGAGCGATGCTGTCGTAGCTCTGTCAGTCGCGAATGGGGAAGTTTTATTCACATACACAAACAAGGCGCTGGTGTCACCTGCAGGCGTGGCGGTCGACAACCAGGGCCACATGTACGTGTGTGGCCGCGGCTCAAGCAGTGTCCACCAAGTCTCCAAGGAAGGGGAGCTCATCCGTATCCTGCTAGGACACAAGATTGTCCAGTGCCCTCGGGCTATATGCTTCGAGCCCGGGGGCTCAAGTATGATCGTTACAGGCGTTGGCTCTGAGGGGGAGGACTGTAATACTTTCATTTACACCAAACTCGCCTGATTTGAGCTAAGTTAAAAGAATACATATCGACGGCCGTTGGTAAAGAAAACGGTCTGGTGCGCCCCTAACACTAAATTTATTCTTGGTCGAATTTTATTGGTACAAATTTATTCAATTGCTGACGCAACGCAATTAGGATTAATAAATGTTTCATATAAAATCCGTTTCATATATATCTTATTTCAATCTCTATATACCAGATTTTATTATCAGAACTAAATAATTAATGCAATATTCTTTTGCGAATAAATCTCAACAAAATGAAACTGCGTTCTATCAAGATCAAAGTGGGCTATATTTACTTCGCGGGTTTTCCCTTTAATCCAATCACTCCAATCTAATCACTTCGATGAACAAGAGAACCATGAAACGCCTGTATCGCTGATAGGAGTACATGAACAACACTTAAGAGCCATGAAACCCCTATACCGTTCACCAGAGTACAAAGACCACTCTAGAGAGCAATGAAACCCCTATACCGCTCACCAGAGTACATGAAACACATTAATCCCGTATAAACTACGTGTTCTTGCACCATACTCGCGAGCCATGAAACCCGTATATCGCACGTGTTCTAGAACAATACTGGAGAGCCCTGAATTCCGTATATACTACGTGTTCTTGCAACATACTCGGGAGCCATGAATCGCTTATATCGCACATGTTATTACACCATACTCGAGAGCCTTGAATCCAGTATACACTACGTGTTCTTGCACCATACCTGAGAGCCATGAATCCCGTGTATCGCACGTGTGCTTGCACCATACTCGAGAACCATGAATTCCGTATATCGCACGTGTTCTTGCACCATACTCGAGAGCTATGAATCCCGTATATCGCAAGTGTTCTTGCACCATACTCGAGAGCCATGAATCCCGTATATATTACGTGTTCTTGCACCATACTCGAGAGCCATGAATCCCGTATATACTACGTGTTCTTGCACCTTACTCGAGAGCCATGAATCCCGTATATACTACGTGTTCTTGCACCTTACTCGAGAGCCATGAATCCCGTATATACTACGTGTTCTTGCACCATACTCGAGAGCCATGAATCCCGTATATACTACGTGTTCTTGCACCATACTCGAGAGCCATGAATCCCGTATATACTACGTGTTCTTGCACCTTACTCGAGTGTCATGAATCCCGTATATACTACGTGTTCTTGCACCTTACTCGAGAGCCATGAATCCCGTATATACTACGTGTTCTTGCACCATACTCGAGAGCCATGAATCCCGTATATACTACGTGTTCTTGCACCTTACTCGAGAGCCATGAATCCCGTATATACTACGTGTTCTTGCACCTTACTCGAGTGTCATGAATCCCGTATATAATACATGTTCTTGCAACAAACTCGCGAGCCATGAATCCCGTATATCGCACATGTGCTTGCACCATTCTCAAGAGCCATAAGTCCCATATATCGCACGTGTTCTTGCACTAAACTTGAGAGCCATGAATCCCCTATATCTCACGTGTTATTGCACCATACTCGAGAGCCATGAATTCTGTATATCGCACTGGAGTACTTGCACCATGAATCCCGTATATCCCAACAGTACACTTGCACCATACACAAAAGCCATAAAGCCCGTACAATGCACATGTTCTTGCACCATACTTGCAAGAGCATGTAGTATAAACGGGATTCATGACTCTCGAGTAAGGTGCAAGTACACGTGCGATATACGGGATTCGTGGCTCTCAAGTTTAGTGCAAGAACACGTACAATATATGGGACTCATGGCTCTTGAGTATGGTGCAAGAACACGTGCGATATATCGAATCATTGTTCTCGAGTATGGTGCAAGTACACGTGCGATATTCGGGATTCATGGCTCTCAAGTTTAGTGCAAGATCGTAAGCTTGGTTCTCTTCGAAAAACAGCCAGATCCGCTAATGCATGCCTAGATTATGGGCCTTGAAAAATGCTATTTTTAGCAAGTCTATTTTTCGCACTAGTTTACATGTACATGGGCGAAGTCTATTTTTAGTCAAGTTTACATATAAAGTCAAGTCTAGGTTTAAAGGGAGACAGCTTGCTTTTTGGTTCTGCAGTTGATTTTGTGAATTACTCTCCCTTGTTTTTGTTGAAATGCTAAAGGCTAATTTTAGCTCTATTGGCCAAAGTGTCTGTCGTTTGCGCATCCATATAAACATAATCAGTTGTGAATGTTTGTTCAAATTATGCCTCTGGGGTCATTACTGGCCATGCGCCAGGGTTCACAGGTTTGGTATACTTAAATAAGGAAATGTTTGAAAATCTTTTTGTGTGTTCGCGCATCCATCTTAACACAATTGCTTGTGCATTTTTGTTCCAATTATGCCCCTGGGGTCATTACTGGCCATCCCCCGGGGTTCACGGGTTTGGTATACTAAAATTAGGAATGTATAAAAAAATCTTTTTGTGTGAACCAGCTATGCAGACCCTTGCTATTTTGAATAAGGCATAATTTAGTGGTCCGCTACCATGATTGTTCAAATAATGCCCCTGGGGTCAAAACTGGCACTGCCCACAAGTTTCCTAGAGACTTAATTTACAAAATATTTTCAAAATCTTCTTGTTTCAAACCACAAGACTCATACCTTTGATATTTGTTGTGAAACATCAAATGATAACCGTCTAGCAAAACAATTGAAATTATGCCCCTGGGGCCAAAGCTGGCCTAACCCGTTTTGACCTACTTTTTATTTATAAAGCTAGCCATGAAATTTTGACCATGTGTACAGTTTTGCAAACGAGCGTCAATGTTGTCCTGGGATGACCTTGACTTTGACCTTTTGATCCAACTATTTTTATTTTAAAACTACAGAAATGAAATTTTGACCATGAGTACAGGTTTGAAAGCATTTGTTTTCGTCAGATGACTTGGCACATATTAAAATAGTTCATACAACTTATCTGCTAACAACACTTCCTGTCCTCAGATGTTGAACGTGCAACTTTTTCAGCTAACCCAAACACAAAACGTAAACTATATGTTTGTTGCCTATTACCCATACATACATGCTCTGGTTTGAAAATGACCACAAGAGCCATGTCAGTAGAGCATAGGCCCTCATGGGCCTCTTGTTAAGATTACGAAATAAAGTGTGGCGAATCATAAGGAGGGTTAAAACAAAAGTCCCAAAAGCTGGAACCATTCAGCAAATGTAGATATTTGCTTAAATATCGTCTTTGAAAGCCACAATTTTTAATCACGCGATTGAAAATAAATTACGGTTGTGGTTTTGCTTGATTGGTTGATGTACATTATCGCGTGATGTTATCAATGTATTGTTAAAAGTTCAACATTTTAGGAAAAATACCGGTGGCCGTATGAACTAGCCGGCGTTTTTCAACTTTTTACTTGTCTACCGGCGTGGGTCCAAACACCACTAAAACCAAATACTTTTTATGCTACAGTCAACAGGATAAAATAAATGTTTTAAGATGCATTACCGGGAATACTTATTGTAAGTGTAAAAACGTGAGCGGGTCACTTAAACCTTCGCAGGAAAGTTCCTTGGATGGTCATCTTTAAATTTTGTTCAATAAAGTGGTTCAATGCAGAACATGGCTCCCTTCCACTATATACATGTATGTCTATATGGGCAACTCTTTAATAAAATCTGTCTCTCAGAATCTGCTTGACCAATTAAAATACTATCACGGAAATAATCCTTAAATGACCCTTAATCAAATATCTTCACGCCATATTGCTTCGTTAAAACGTTGCTGCACGTCAGGCTCATCACTTCCTATATACGCGAGTTCGCGGCTGAATACATCATGTGACGTGATTCGACAAAAAATATCAGCTATAGTTTCAGTATGCGTTCTTCACTACATGACCCTAATAAATATGTCCATTTTCAAGTACTAAATCAAGGGTTTCGGAATACACAACATTGCATGGTTTCAAAATTTGAGTGTTCATGCCTAGATTCTCCTAGCACAGTTATTAATTCACAAACAGAGGGTAATCTACGCCTCTGTCAGTAAATGAGAGATTTGCATTCCCGTACCGGGTACATTTGGGGAACGTTGAAAAGTACGAACTGTCGCGAAATTTGGTCATACTTTGACGCGTTGGAAACCGGTGACCAGATATCATCCCGGGCACCCCGACAGGTGCATCTTGAAGGGGAGAGCGTCCCCTAAATGGAAAAACTGGTCCCAGCCGCGGAAAGTGCAGGGATGCTGAGATATCTTCGACATCGCACACTTCAGCATTAGGCATTTTTCGCTGCATTTTAGTGTGTAAAATAGCCTTGTAGGGGAATGGAACCGGTGATCGAATATCATTCCAGGCACCCCGACGGGTGCTTCTTGTAGGAAATCGAGAGACCTAAATTTCAAGACCAGAACAACCTCCTAGTCCTTTTGGTACCGGAGATTCATCGAGATTTGCATTCCCGTACCGGGTACGTTGGGGGAACGTTGAAAAGTACGAACTGTCGCGAAATTTGGTCATACTTTGACGCGTTTGAAACCGGTGACCATATATCATCCCGGGCACCCCGACAGGTGCATCTTGAAGGGGAGAGCGTCCCCTAATTGGAAAAACTAGTCCCAGCCGCGGCAAGTGCAGGGATGCTGAGATATCTTCGACACCGCACACACCCAGCATTAGGCATTTTTCGCTGCATTTTAGAGTGTAAAATAGCCTTGTAGGCGAATGGAACCGGTGATCGAATATCATTCCAGGCACCCCGACGGGTGCTTCTTGTAGGGAATCGAGAGACCTAAATTTCAAGGACAGAACCAACCTCCTAGCCATTTTGATACCGGAGATTCATCGAGATTTGCATTCCCGTACCGGGTACGTTGGGGGGACGTTGAAAAGTACGAACTGTCGCGAAATTTGGTCATACTTTGACGCGTTTGAAACCGGTGACCATATATCATCCCGGGCACCCCGACAGGTGTGTCTTGAAGGGGAGAGCGTCCCCTAAATAGAAAAACTGGTCCCAGCCGCGGAAATAGCAGGGATGCTGAGATATCTTCGACACCGCAACAAGCAAATCGGAAGAGCTTCGTGTACGAAGAAATCCTACGACGGGAATTTGCACAATGTTTCGGCCTTGACTACAAGTTCAAGCCCGATAGATTGCTGGAGAACATCTTGGACAATCTTAAGAGCCTCGGATCAGTTGGAGTGGTTGCCCGTCCATCGACGTTACCCGCGTTCCTCTCTGAGTCATGTGAGGTGGACCTGTCAAAGACACCTCTGAAGGGAATTTGCTACGTGGACGGTAAAAGCTCCAATGACAACAAGTATTGCTGCTTCACAGGGGCGTGCTTCATCTCAGGCGGCCGCTTCATTCTCGCCGACTGGAACAACTGTTGCCTTAAGATGTTCACCAGCATGGGGAAACTGATTAACCGCTTAGACCTTAAGAATCATCCCTGGGACGTCGTCGCTTCAAGGGATCTTGACAGAGTTGTCTTAACGGTTCCAGGAGTGCCGAGGGTTTTCATCGCCCGCTACGACGCAGTGTGTATGGAGTTAGAGAGTTCATTCGACGTGGAGTCCGAAGTATGGGGCGTGACAACGCTGGGGAACAAACTCGCCATTTCCTGCAACCCCTGGACCAAGACGCCGCCAATGGTGAAGGTATTCACGTTCGCCGGAGCGCCTCTGTCCCACTTCCGATATGATAGGTTCGGAAGCCCTCTCTTCAGATTCCCAGAATACTTGACAACAGACAGTACCCAGCAGACGCTATACGTCTCTGACGCCAAGAGCGATGCTGTCGTAGCTCTGTCAGTCGCGAATGGGGAAGTTTTATTCACATACACAAACAAGGCGCTGGTGTCACCTGCAGGCGTGGCGGTCGACAACCAGGGCCACATGTACGTGTGTGGCCGCGGCTCAAGCAGTGTCCACCAAGTCTCCAAGGAAGGGGAGCTCATCCGTATCCTGCTAGGACACAAGATTGTCCAGTGCCCTCGGGCTATATGCTTCGAGCCCGGGGGCTCAAGTATGATCGTTACAGGCGTTGGCTCTGAGGGGGAGGACTGTAATACTTTCATTTACACCAAACTCGCCTGATTTGAGCTAAGTTAAAAGAATACATATCGACGGCCGTTGGTAAAGAAAACGGTCTGGTGCGCCCCTAACACTAAATTTATTCTTGGTCGAATTTTATTGGTACAAATTTATTCAATTGCTGACGCAACGCAATTAGGATTAATAAATGTTTCATATAAAATCCGTTTCATATATATCTTATTTCAATCTCTATATACCAGATTTTATTATCAGAACTAAATAATTAATGCAATATTCTTTTGCGAATAAATCTCAACAAAATGAAACTGCGTTCTATCAAGATCAAAGTGGGCTATATTTACTTCGCGGGTTTTCCCTTTAATCCAATCACTCCAATCTAATCACTTCGATGAACAAGAGAACCATGAAACGCCTGTATCGCTGATAGGAGTACATGAACAACACTTAAGAGCCATGAAACCCCTATACCGTTCACCAGAGTACAAAGACCACTCTAGAGAGCAATGAAACCCCTATACCGCTCACCAGAGTACATGAAACACATTAATCCCGTATAAACTACGTGTTCTTGCACCATACTCGCGAGCCATGAAACCCGTATATCGCACGTGTTCTAGAACAATACTGGAGAGCCCTGAATTCCGTATATACTACGTGTTCTTGCAACATACTCGGGAGCCATGAATCGCTTATATCGCACATGTTATTACACCATACTCGAGAGCCTTGAATCCAGTATACACTACGTGTTCTTGCACCATACCTGAGAGCCATGAATCCCGTGTATCGCACGTGTGCTTGCACCATACTCGAGAACCATGAATTCCGTATATCGCACGTGTTCTTGCACCATACTCGAGAGCTATGAATCCCGTATATCGCAAGTGTTCTTGCACCATACTCGAGAGCCATGAATCCCGTATATATTACGTGTTCTTGCACCATACTCGAGAGCCATGAATCCCGTATATACTACGTATTCTTGCACCTTACTCGAGAGCCATGAATCCCGTATATACTACGTGTTCTTGCACCTTACTCGAGAGCCATGAATCCCGTATATACTACGTATTCTTGCACCTTACTCGAGAGCCATGAATCCCGTATATACTACGTGTTCTTGCACCTTACTCGAGAGCCATGAATCCCGTATATACTACGTGTTCTTGCACCTTACTCGAGTGTCATGAATCCCGTATATACTACGTGTTCTTGCACCTTACTCGAGAGCCATGAATCCCGTATATACTACGTGTTCTTGCACCATACTCGAGAGCCATGAATCCCGTATATACTACGTGTTCTTGCACCTTACTCGAGAGCCATGAATCCCGTATATACTACGTGTTCTTGCACCTTACTCGAGTGTCATGAATCCCGTATATAATACATGTTCTTGCAACAAACTCGCGAGCCATGAATCCCGTATATCGCACATGTGCTTGCACCATTCTCAAGAGCCATAAGTCCCATATATCGCACGTGTTCTTGCACTAAACTTGAGAGCCATGAATCCCCTATATCTCACGTGTTATTGCACCATACTCGAGAGCCATGAATTCTGTATATCGCACTGGAGTACTTGCACCATGAATCCCGTATATCCCAACAGTACACTTGCACCATACACAAAAGCCATAAAGCCCGTACAATGCACATGTTCTTGCACCATACTTGCAAGAGCATGTAGTATAAACGGGATTCATGACTCTCGAGTAAGGTGCAAGTACACGTGCGATATACGGGATTCGTGGCTCTCAAGTTTAGTGCAAGAACACGTACAATATATGGGACTCATGGCTCTTGAGTATGGTGCAAGAACACGTGCGATATATCGAATCATTGTTCTCGAGTATGGTGCAAGTACACGTGCGATATTCGGGATTCATGGCTCTCAAGTTTAGTGCAAGATCGTAAGCTTGGTTCTCTTCGAAAAACAGCCAGATCCGCTAATGCATGCCTAGATTATGGGCCTTGAAAAATGCTATTTTTAGCAAGTCTATTTTTCGCACTAGTTTACATGTACATGGGCGAAGTCTATTTTTAGTCAAGTTTACATATAAAGTCAAGTCTAGGTTTAAAGGGAGACAGCTTGCTTTTTGGTTCTGCAGTTGATTTTGTGAATTACTCTCCCTTGTTTTTGTTGAAATGCTAAAGGCTAATTTTAGCTCTATTGGCCAAAGTGTCTGTCGTTTGCGCATCCATATAAACATAATCAGTTGTGAATGTTTGTTCAAATTATGCCTCTGGGGTCATTACTGGCCATGCGCCAGGGTTCACAGGTTTGGTATACTTAAATAAGGAAATGTTTGAAAATCTTTTTGTGTGTTCGCGCATCCATCTTAACACAATTGCTTGTGCATTTTTGTTCCAATTATGCCCCTGGGGTCATTACTGGCCATCCCCCGGGGTTCACGGGTTTGGTATACTAAAATTAGGAATGTATAAAAAAATCTTTTTGTGTGAACCAGCTATGCAGACCCTTGCTATTTTGAATAAGGCATAATTTAGTGGTCCGCTACCATGATTGTTCAAATAATGCCCCTGGGGTCAAAACTGGCACTGCCCACAAGTTTCCTAGAGACTTATTTACAAAATATTTTCAAAATCTTCTTGTTTCAAACCACAAGACTCATACCTTTGATATTTGTTGTGAAACATCAAATGATAACCGTCTAGCAAAACAATTGAAATTATGCCCCTGGGGCCAAAGCTGGCCTAACCCGTTTTGACCTACTTTTTATTTATAAAGCTAGCCATGAAATTTTGACCATGTGTACAGTTTTGCAAACGAGCGTCAATGTTGTCCTGGGATGACCTTGACTTTGACCTTTTGATCCAACTATTTTTATTTTAAAACTACAGAAATGAAATTTTGACCATGAGTACAGGTTTGAAAGCATTTGTTTTCGTCAGATGACTTGGCACATATTAAAATAGTTCATACAACTTATCTGCTAACAACACTTCCTGTCCTCAGATGTTGAACGTGCAACTTTTTCAGCTAACCCAAACACAAAACGTAAACTATATGTTTGTTGCCTATTACCCATACATACATGCTCTGGTTTGAAAATGACCACAAGAGCCATGTCAGTAGAGCATAGGCCCTCATGGGCCTCTTGTTAAGATTACGAAATAAAGTGTGGCGAATCATAAGGAGGGTTAAAACAAAAGTCCCAAAAGCTGGAACCATTCAGCAAATGTAGATATTTGCTTAAATATCGTCTTTGAAAGCCACAATTTTTAATCACGCGATTGAAAATAAATTACGGTTGTGGTTTTGCTTGATTGGTTGATGTACATTATCGCGTGATGTTATCAATGTATTGTTAAAAGTTCAACATTTTAGGAAAAATACCGGTGGCCGTATGAACTAGCCGGCGTTTTTCAACTTTTTACTTGTCTACCGGCGTGGGTCCAAACACCACTAAAACCAAATACTTTTTATGCTACAGTCAACAGGATAAAATAAATGTTTTAAGATGCATTACCGGGAATACTTATTGTAAGTGTAAAAACGTGAGCGGGTCACTTAAACCTTCGCAGGAAAGTTCCTTGGATGGTCATCTTTAAATTTTGTTCAATAAAGTGGTTCAATGCAGAACATGGCTCCCTTCCACTATATACATGTATGTCTATATGGGCAACTCTTTAATAAAATCTGTCTCTCAGAATCTGCTTGACCAATTAAAATACTATCACGGAAATAATCCTTAAATGACCCTTAATCAAATATCTTCACGCCATATTGCTTCGTTAAAACGTTGCTGCACGTCAGGCTCATCACTTCCTATATACGCGAGTTCGCGGCTGAATACATCATGTGACGTGATTCGACAAAAAATATCAGCTATAGTTTCAGTATGCGTTCTTCACTACATGACCCTAATAAATATGTCCATTTTCAAGTACTAAATCAAGGGTTTCGGAATACACAACATTGCATGGTTTCAAAATTTGAGTGTTCATGCCTAGATTCTCCTAGCACAGTTATTAATTCACAAACAGAGGGTAATCTACGCCTCTGTCAGTAAATGAGAGATTTGCATTCCCGTACCGGGTACATTTGGGGAACGTTGAAAAGTACGAACTGTCGCGAAATTTGGTCATACTTTGACGCGTTGGAAACCGGTGACCAGATATCATCCCGGGCACCCCGACAGGTGCATCTTAAAGGGGAGAGCGTCCCCTAAATGGAAAAACTGGTCCAAGCCGCGGAAAGTGCAGGGATGCTGAGATATCTTCGACATCGCACACTTCAGCATTAGGCATTTTTCGCTGCATTTTAGTGTGTAAAATAGCCTTGTAGGGGAATGGAACCGGTGATCGAATATCATTCCAGGCACCCCGACGGGTGCTTCTTGTAGGAAATCGAGAGACCTAAATTTCAAGACCAGAACAACCTCCTAGTCCTTTTGGTACCGGAGATTCATCGAGATTTGCATTCCCGTACCGGGTACGTTGGGGGAACGTTGAAAAGTACGAACTGTCGCGAAATTTGGTCATACTTTGACGCGTTTGAAACCGGTGACCATATATCATCCCGGGCACCCCGACAGGTGCATCTTGAAGGGGAGAGCGTCCCCTAATTGGAAAAACTAGTCCCAGCCGCGGCAAGTGCAGGGATGCTGAGATATCTTCGACACCGCACACACCCAGCATTAGGCATTTTTCGCTGCATTTTAGAGTGTAAAATAGCCTTGTAGGCGAATGGAACCGGTGATCGAATATCATTCCAGGCACCCCGACGGGTGCTTCTTGTAGGGAATCGAGAGACCTAAATTTCAAGGACAGAACCAACCTCCTAGCCATTTTGATACCGGAGATTCATCGAGATTTGCATTCCCGTACCGGGTACGTTGGGGGGACGTTGAAAAGTACGAACTGTCGCGAAATTTGGTCATACTTTGACGCGTTTGAAACCGGTGACCATATATCATCCCGGGCACCCCGACAGGTGTGTCTTGAAGGGGAGAGCGTCCCCTAAATAGAAAAACTGGTCCCAGCCGCGGAAATAGCAGGGATGCTGAGATATCTTCGACACCGCACCCCCCCCCCCCAGCATTAGGCATTTTTCGCTGCATTTTAGAGTGTAAAATAGCCTTGTAGGCGAATGGAACCGGTGATCGAATATCATTCCAGGCACCCCGACGGGTTCTTCTTGTAGGGAATCGAGAGACCTAAATTTCAAGGACAGAACCAACCTCCTAGTCCTTTTGGTACCGGAGATTCATCGAGATTTGCATTCCCGTACCGGGTACATTGGGGGAACGTTGAAAAGTACGAACTGTCGCGAAATTTGGTCATACTTTGACGCGTTGGAAACCGGTGACCATATATCATCCAGGGCATCCCGACAGGTGTATCTTGAAGGGGATAGCGTCCCCTAAATGGAAAAACTGGTCCCAGTCGCGGTAAATGCAGGGATGGGATGCTGAGATAACACCCCCAGCATTAGGCATTTTTCGCTGCATTTTAGAGTGTAAAATAGCCTTGTAGGCGAATGGAACCGGTGATCGAATATCATTCAAGGCACCCCGACGGGTTCTTTTTGTAGGGAATCGAGAGACCTAAATTTCAAGGACAGAACCAACCTCCTAGCCCTTTTGGTACCGGAGATTCATCGAGATTTGCATTCCCGTACCGGGTACGTTGGGGGAACGTTGAAAAGTACGAACTGTCGCGAAATTTGGTCATACTTTGACGCGTTGGAAACCGGTGACCATATATCATCCCGGGCACCCCGACAGGTGTATCTTGAAGGGGAGAGCGTCCCCTAAATAGAAAAACTGGTCCCAGCCGCGGAAAGTGCAGGGATGCTGAGATATCTTCGAAACCGCACCCCCCCCCCCAGCATTAGGCATTTTTCGCTGCATTTTAGAGTGTAAAATAGCCTTGTAGGGGAATGGAACTGGTGATCGAATATCATTCCAGGCACCCCGACGGGTTCTTCTTGTAGGGAATCGAGAGACCTAAATTTCAATGACAGAACCAACCTCCTTGCCCTTTTGGTACCGGAGATTCATCAATATTTGCATTCCCGTACCGGGTACATTTGGGGAACGTTGAAAAGTACGAACTGTCGCGAAATTTGGTCATACTTTGACGCGTTGGAAACCGGTCACCAGATATCATCCCGGGCACCCCGACAGATGCATCTTAAAGGGGAGAGCGTCCCCTAAATGGAAAAACTGGTCCAAGCCGCGGAAAGTGCAGGGATGCTGAGATATCTTCGACATCGCACACTTCAGCATTAGGCATTTTTCGCTGCATTTTAGTGTGTAAAATAGCCTTGTAGGCGAATGGAACCGGTGATCGAATATCATTCCAGGCACCCCGACGGGTGCTTCTTGTAGGAAATCGAGAGACCTAAATTTCAAGACCAGAACAACCTCCTAGTCCTTTTGGTACCGGAGATTCATCGAGATTTGCATTCCCGTACCGGGTACGTTGGGGGAACGTTGAAAAGTACGAACTGTCGCGAAATTTGGTCATACTTTGACGCGTTGGAAACCGGTGACCATATATCATCCCGGGCACCCCGACAGGTGCATCTTGAAGGGGAGAGCGTCCCCTAAATGGAAAAACTAGTCCCAGCCGCGGAAAGTGCAGGGATGCTGAGATATCTTCGACACCGCACACACCCAGCATTAGGCATTTTTCGCTGCATTTTAGAGTGTAAAATAGCCTTGTAGGCGAATGGAACCGGTGATCGAATATCATTCCAGGCACCCCGACGGGTGCTTCTTGTAGGGAATCGAGAGACCTAAATTTCAAGGACAGAACCAACCTCCTAGCCCTTTTGGTACCGGAGATTCATCGAGATTTGCATTCCCGTACCGGGTACGTTGGGGGAACGTTGAAAAGTACGAACTGTCGCGAAATTTGGTCATACTTTGACGCGTTTGAAACCGGTGACCATATATCATCCCGGGTACCCCGACAGGTGTATCTTGAAGGGGAGAGCGTCCCCTAAATAGAAAAACTGGTCCCAGCCGCGGAAATAGCAGGGATGCTGAGATATCTTCGACACCGCACCCCCCCCCCCAGCATTAGGCATTTTTCGCTGCATTTTAGAGTGTAAAATAGCCTTGTAGGCGAATGGAACCGGTGATCGAATATCATTCCAGGCACCCCGACGGGTGCTTCTTGTAGGGAATCGAGAGACCTAAATTTCAAGGACAGAACCAACCTCCTAGCCCTTTTGGTACCGGAGATTCATCGAGATTTGCATTCCCGTACCGGGTACATTGGGGGAACGTTGAAAAGTACGAACTGTCGCGAAATTTGGTCATACTTTGACGCGTTGGAAACCGGTGACCATATATCATCCCGGGCACCCCGACAGGTGTATCTTGAAGGGGATAGCGTCCCCTAAATGGAAAAACTGGTCCCAGTCGCGGTAAATGCAGGGATGGGATGCTGAGATAACACCCCCAGCATTAGGCATTTTTCGCTGCATTTTAGAGTGTAAAATAGCCTTGTAGGCGAATGGAACCGGTGATCGAATATCATTCAAGGCACCCCGACGGGTTCTTTTTGTAGGGAATCGAGAGACCTAAATTTCAAGGACAGAACCAACCTCCTAGCCATTTTGATACCGGAGATTCATCGAGATTTGCATTCCCGTACCGGGTACGTTGGGGGAACGTTGAAAAGTACGAACTGTCGCGAAATTTGGTCATACTTTGACGCGTTGGAAACCGGTGACCATATATCATCCCGGGAACCCCGACAGGTGTATCTTGAAGGGGAGAGCGTCCCCTAAATAGAAAAACTGGTCCCAGCCGCGGAAAGTGCAGGGATGCTGAGATATCTTCGACACCGCACCCCCCCCCCCAGCATTAGGCATTTTTCGCTGCATTTTAGAGTGTAAAATAGCCTTGTAGGCGAATGGAACTGGTGATCGAATATCATTCCAGGCACCCCGACGGGTGCTTCTTGTAGGGAATCGAGAGACCTAAATTTCATGACAGAACCAACCTCCTAGCCCTTTTGGTACCGGAGATTCATCGATATTTGCATTCCTCTACCGGGTACGTTTGGGAACGTTGAAAAGTACCAACTGTCGCGAAATTTGGTCATACTTTGACGCGTTGGAAACCGGTGACCAGATATCATCCCGGGCACCCCGACAGATGCATCTTAAAGGGGAGAGCGTCCCCTAAATGGAAAAACTGGTCCAAGCCGCGGAAAGTGCAGGGATGCTGAGATATCTTCGACACCGCACACTTCAGCATTAGGCATTTTTCGTTGCATTTTAGTGTGTAAAATAGCCTTGTAGGCCAATGGAACCGGTGATCGAATATCATTCCAGGCACCCCGACGGGTGCTTCTTGTAGGAAATCGAGAGACCTAAATTTCAAGACCAGAACAACCTCCTAGTCCTTTTGGTACCGGAGATTCATCGAGATTTGCATTCCCGTACCGGGTACGTTGGGGAAACGTTGAAAAGTACGAACTGTCGCGAAATTTGGTCATACTTTGACGCGTTGGAAACCGGTGACCAGATATTAGCCCGGGCACCCCGATAGGTGCATATTGAAGGGGAGAGCGTCCCCTAATTGGAAAAACTAGTCCCAGCCGCGGAAAGTGCAGGGATGCTGAGATATCTTCGACACCGCACACACCCATCATTAGGCATTTTTTGCTGCATTTTAGAGTGTAAAATAGCCTTGTAGGCGAATGGAACCGGTGATCGAATATCATTCCAGGCACCCCGACGGGTGCTTCTTGTAGGGAATCGAGAGACCTAAATTTCAAGGACAGAACCAACCTCCTAGCCATTTTGATACCGGAGATTCATCGAGATTTGCATTCCCGTACCGGGGACGTTGGGGGAACGTTGAAAAGTACCAACTGTCGCGAAATTTGGTCATACTTTGACGCGTTTGAAACCGGTGACCATATATCATCCCGGGCACCCCGACAGGTGTATCTTGAAGGGGAGAGCGTCCCCTAAATAGAAAAACTGGTCCCAGCCGCGGAAATAGCAGGGATGCTGAGATATCTTCGACACCGCACCCCCCCCCCCAGCATTAGGCATTTTTCGCTGCATTTTAGAGTGTAAAATAGCCTTGTAGGCGAATGGAACCGGTGATCGAATATCATTCCAGGCACCCCGATGGGTGCTTCTTGTAGGAAATCGAGAGACCTAAATTTCAAGACCAGAACCAACCTCCTAGTCCTTTTGGTACCGGAGATTCATCGAGATTTGCATTCCCGTACCGGGTACGTTGGGGGAAACGTTGAAAAGTACGAACTGTCGCGAAATTTGGTCATACCTTGACGCGTTGGAAACCGGTGACCAGATATTAGCCCGGGCACCCCGACAGGTGCATCTTGAAGGGGAGAGCGTCCCCTAATTGGAAAAACTGTTCCCAGCCGCGGAAAAAGCAGGGATACTGAGATATCTTCGACATCGCACACTCCAGCATTAGGCATTTTTCGCTGCATTTTAGTGTGTAAAATAGCCTTGTAGGCGAATGGAACCGGTGATCGAATATCATTCCAGGCACCCCGACGGGTGCTTCTTGTAGGGAATGGAGAGACCTAAATTTCATGATCAGAACCAACCTCCTAGCCCTTTTGGTACCGGAGATTCATCGATATTTGCATTCCTCTACCGGGTACGTTTGGGAACGTTGAAAAGTACGAACTGTCGCGAAATTTGGTCATACTTTGACGCGTTGGAAACCGGTGACCAGATATCATCCCGGGCACCCCGACAGGTGCATCTTGAAGGGGAGAGCGTCCCCTAAATGGAAAAACTGGTCCCAGCCGCGGAAAGTGCAGGGATGCTGAGATATCTTCGACACCGCACACCCCAGCATTAGGCATTTTTCGCTGCATTTTAGAGTGTAAAATAGCCTTGTAGGCGAATGGAATCGGTGATCGAATATCATTCCAGGCACCCCGACGGGTGCTTCTTGTACGGAATTAGGAGACTTAATTTCAAGGACAGAACCAACCTCCTAGCCCTTTTGGTACCGGAGATTCATAGAGATTTGCATTCCCGTACCGGGTACGTTGGGGGGAACGTTGAAAAGTACGAACTGTCGCGAAATTTGGTCATACTTTGACGCGTTGGAAACCGGTGACCAGATATCATCCCGGGCACCCCGACAGGTGCATCTTGAAGGGGAGAGCGTCCCCTAAATGGAAAAACTGGTCCCAGTCGCGGAAAGTGCAGGGATGCTGAGATATCTTCGACACCGCACAACCCCAGCATTAGGCATTTTTCGCTGCATTTTAGAGTGTAAAATAGCCTTGTAGGCGAATGGAACCGGTGATGGAATATCATTCAGGCACCCCGACGGGTGCTTCTTGTAGGGAATCGAGAGACCTAAATTTCAAGGACAGAACCAACCTCCTAGCCCTTTTGGTACCGGAGATTCATCGAGATTGTACCAAGTTGGGTCAAGATATGTCAATCCTAACTAAAGTTATTCAGTTTCAACCGTTTTTCTCTTTTTAGTAACAGTGACCTTGATCCTAGGGACCCTAAACGCAATCCCATGAAAGGTATTCATAAACTATTCCCTTATACCAAGTTTGGTCAAGTTATGTGGACCCTGACCGTAGCAGTGACCTTGACCCTAGAGACCCCAAATGCAATCCCATGAAAGACCTCAATAAGTTTTTCCTATAGACCAAGTTTGGTTAAGATATGTCATTCCTTACTGAAATTATTCAGTTTCATAGGTGAGTTAGTTAAAAATGATATATTATTAATTTATATTATGATATATTATATTTTCAAATTTCATTCTCAGACACCAATATTATATGGTTGAGCAATGTGAACTGGCCAAATTTCAACCCGATATCTGTATAAATTAAGAATTTAAAAAAGGTCATCCCTAAAAAAGCTTTCTCTATATCAGGCGTGATAATACTTCATGAAGACACTAACCTGGCTTTTCACTTTAGAACAGTCTCGATTGAAAAACAAGCAACTGACTGTTGTAGAATAATAAAGGACACAAAATTGAATCACAAGAAAACATTAGGTAGACTAATTCAGTGTCCCACAAAATTGAGTAGAAGTACATGACCTTGAGGTCAAGACGGAAAAAGGCTACAACCAACCAATTAACAGTGTATCACAGGTAATGATTTTTACAAGATTTACACTGGAAACTATCATATTTTGCGAAACAGTGTCAAATCATGTTAACATCTATGCAAAAGGAGCACCGATTTCTTCTCTTTAATTTAACTTCAATAAAATATTGATACTTGAATACATTGGCACTCTGTTTTATAATTTTACATCAATATCTTGACCAGATAACTGTGGTCTTCGGTCTTAAAGACAGTATGAGGCTTATAATACATAAGTTCACGTGATTCAAACAATATTGTGTTGCGGTCTCAGCTGATTATACCGGTTCTACAAGAAACGCCGCAATGCAAAGAAACCAGGCTTTCAATGATTGACTGAAGAACTTTAGCCTGTGTTGTGTGAATAATAAATAAGTTGATTTGTTGTGTGTTGTGTTCACTGGAGTACTTGTTTCAGACTTAAGAGCCATGAAACCCCTATTGCTCACCGGAGTACCTGTTTCATACTTGAGAGCCATGAAACCCCTTTACAGTACTGTTAAGACCAAACTTTACACTCTTGTTCACTAGTAGTGCACTAGTAGTGAACAATTTGTGCACTATGGATAAACTAATGTAGTCTGTAGTTTATTAGATAAGCCAGTATTGATTTTCCTGGTCCACTCAGATTGGTCTTACTATATTGATTTAATTTTACTGATAAGATCATTTCCTCTAGCAGATAATTGTTTAACTTGTGATAAAACATTTAAGTATACTGCATTTATTGATGATTTTATGATGATCATCATTTAATGGGCCAGTAACTAAAGACAACGGATTTCTACCCATCATTTACTGGTCATATTTGTCAATTTTTTAATTCTAATGTTGGTGAAATAAGAATAAAACATTTCTTAAATAAATCCAATAAATTTCTTTGTAAGCCAATATTTGAAAATAGGGGTGTTATCAATATAATTCAGACATTTAATTAAAGTCAATTAGTGATTACAAAATAAAAATTCTGAATCCTAAGTATATAAGTGAACAGCACTATTATATATTCAAACAGTGAATGCAAAACCAATGTTTATGATAAAAAAGATAATTGTAATTTAAAAGATGAAAAAAATGCATGCAGTGTTGAAAAAATACCTCGCCTTAATTAGATTTAAAAATAGAAGCTCAGGCTATTTCTTCAGAAACAGATTTTTCATATATGCATTGCATTATAACTTCATCAAAAAGTTTATAAATACAAGATGATATTGCAATTGTCTGTAACTTTCCTGTATAGATGTTACGTAACTAAATTCACGATTAATTTCATTACTTTTCATAAATAAACATCTTAAAAGCCTAGTTTGAGCATTTGATACTGAATGTATCTATTTTTCTTTATCTATAAAAAGAGCACAAACGGGAATTATCCTACCAAATGGCCCACTAACCAGGCATTAAATTTTAATTTCAGAAAATGATAAAATGCTTATTCATACTTTTGTAATGAGATTACCCATTGTAACAATGTTAGCCCCAATAGGTCGAGGCTATAAACAATACACAGGAAGTATCAGGAACCCTGCTGTGATAACTTAAAAATGGCAAAAAGGGAATTATCCTATGCATCCAACCATTAACCAGGCATTACAATGAATATGAGTTCTAATAAACTTGCTATTTGATGTTAAAATACATGATATGCATGGTTAATATTAAATATCTCTACTCTTAACAATTTGATTAACAAATGATGAAAAGTGTCCTAAAGAAATAGTATTTTTATTATATAATGCAGTTGCAAAATATAATTAATATAAACTATTTTCCATCTTTTATAAAAACATATTTGTTAACATCTCTTCTCTAAAACCAAATTCGTAAATTTTTTTATTGAGTTGCCTAGTTTTAAGAAGATTGTCATGTTAATTATCTGCTGTGTATCCCTTGTTTATTGCACTAGTGTCATTGCAGGGGCCAATTTCCTGTGTAATTGTTTATTGGCTCGGGGCCATTTGGAGGTGACACCATTTAGAGTAGAAAATAGCAATTCTTGCATAAACAATATATGCATGGCCAATGTATTAATTTGACTGATGAGAATAAAGCATTATTACATTTATTTTGTATGACATAAATCATATAAATGGGATATTATTAATAATATCTAACATTACTCTTATTTTTACTCTAAAGCATTGTTATAATGCTTTTAATGTGATTTAAAAAGTTATCAAAATGAAACGGTAAGTCAAACACTGACAGATCTGAGATTTAAAAGACAGCCGGAGGCAAAAAAGATAAAGATCAATACACAGAATTGTGTACTACGGGGGGGGGGGGGGGGGGTTAAAGAAGGCTTAGGGTAGCCTTCAATGGATAGTATTTCATTTAATAATGAAGCAGCAGAACCAATTATACAAAACCTCTAAAAAAATATATGTTTATCTATTATGTGTTTCAAATTAGAAATGCAATTAATAAATCTGGGTACAATTTAGAGAATATACTATATGGTGTACTTATTTGCTAATGATTGCTGTTAGGCTGTCACCTTCAATCATAATACATTTGTTAAACAAAAATAAACATAAAATTGAAAGTTTTAGAATAGATGGAAGAAAATCTTGGTTTATATAACCTTTGAATGAATCAACAATGGCACAACAATTTGACAGTTTGAGCTTGGAACAATAAGGTATGAACCTTGATGATTAACTATTTTCAATAACGAACAACTTGTAATTATCACCAAAGGCTAATGAATTCATTTCATCGTTATGTTCAATAAGTGTTTGAAAATGAAACCCTTTGACCCAGAGCCGAAGTTATATCATTATACCTATCAATTAATATCAAAATAATGCAATGCATATTAATAAAGAAAACAAAAAAAACACATTTAAATATCTTTGTTTGACAATTATTTTTTTTGATAAAACAACATCAGTTTTTTATTTCAATAAATCTATATCAGTTACATGAAAGGTCCAAATGGATTATAAGTATTCTCTATAAATTAATTAACATTAAAACATCTGTTTAAACTACACCCATCATTCTAAGTTTCACTGTAAAGATAGCTTTTATTATAGACTGAAGAAGCCTTATCTGGTCAGCCCCTTGTCTGCATTTAGTCTTTCCCTGGTCTTCCCCTTGTCTTACCCTAGTGCACTACGAAGTGCACTGATGGTGAACTGATAGTGAACAAGAAGTTCACTTACTGTCAAGTTTGGTCTTAACAGTACTGTAGCTCACCAGAGTACTTGTTTCATACTTGAGAGCCATGAAACCCCTTTTGCTCACCGGAGTACTTGTTTCATACTTGAGAGCCATGAAACCCCTAATGCTCACCAGAGTACTTGTTTCATACTTGAGAGCCATGAAACCCCTAATGCTCACCGGAGTACTTGTGTCATACTTGAGAGCCATGAAACCCCTAATGCTCACCAGAGTACTTGTGTCATACTTGAGAGCCATGAAACCCCTTTTGCTCACCGGAGTACTTGTTTCATACTTGAGAGCCATGAAACCCCTAATGCTCACCAGAGTACTTGTTTCATACTTGAGAGCCATGAAACCCCTTTTGCTCACCGGAGTACTTGTTTCATACTTGAGAGCCATGAAACCCCTAATGCTCACCGGAGTACTTGTGTCATACTTGAGAGCCATGAAACCCTTAATGCTCACCGGAGTACTTGTGTCATACTTGAGAGCCATGAAACCCCTTTTGCTCACCGGAGTACTTGTTTCGTACTTGAGAGCCATGAAACCCCTATTGCTCACCGGAGTACTTGTTTCGTACTTGAGAGCCATGAAACCCCTAATGCTCACCGGAGTACTTGTTTCATACTTGAGAGCCATGAAACCCCTAATGCTCACCGGAGTACTTGTTTCATACTTGAAAGCCATGAAACCCCTGATGCTCACCGGAGTACTTGTTTCATACTTGAGAGCCATGAAACCCCTAATGCTCACCAGAGTACTTGTTTCATACTTGAGAGCCATGAAACCCCTAATGCTCACCAGAGTACTTGTTTCATACTTTAGAGCCATGAAACCCCTAATGCTCACCGGAGTACTTGTTTCATACTTGAGAGCCATGAAACCCCTTTTGCTCACCGGAGTACTTGTTTCATACATGAGAGCCATGAAACCCCTAATGCTCACCGGAGTACTTGTTTCATACTTGAAAGCCATGAAACCCCTAATGCTCACCGGAGTACTTGTTTCATTCTTGAGAGCCATGAAACCCCTATTGCTCACCGGAATAGTTGTTTCATAATTGAGAGCCATGAAACCCCTAATGCTCACCTGAGTACTTGTTTCATACTTGAGAGCCATGAAACCCCTAATGCTCACCTGAGTACTTGTTTCATACTTGAGAGCCATGAAACCCCTATTGCTCACCTGAGTACTTGTTTCATACTTGAGAGCCATGAAACCCCTAATGCTCACCAGAGTACTTGTGTCATACTTGAGAGCCATGAAACCCCTATTGCTCACCAGAGTACTTGTTTCATAATTGAGAGCCACGAGTCCCATATACCGCACCAGAGTATATTTAACTTCCTTTTAAAAAAAAAATACTGTGACCTATTGTTTGAGCTGGCATGGCCAACAATCAAACTTATCCTACATGACATTAAAACATTATGACCCGACCCTACCAATATTTGACCATGGTTCATACACAACATATACTGGTCAAGATTCTGGCCAATCTCATACTATATCATAATGAGTTGTTAGTGTGAGAAAGGTTAACCTGGTTATTCAAACATTTGATCAAGGTCTCTGTTGTTTAACTGGGCATAACCCATGCTGCAGTCATTGAAATTAGACTTTGATGAACAAGCACAGATGCTGATACAATTGCTTTGCATCTCATTTTTGAACAAGCCCCGTCCTATAAAATTCTAGAATTTGAGCAAGCCCGAAGACATTTTTCCAGTGCAGGGCTTGCAGGCTTGTGCCAATTTCGACCACTGCATATTGATTATTGAACTATATTTCATTAATGGCTTAAAAATTATGGCTGTTTCAAGGATTTGTGCTTGTTTGACATAGCTTCCATACTTTTGACCCACATCACCAACCTTAACCTAGATTTCTTTCAAATGTTCAAGTAAAAAATATTGACTAGTGACTAGCCGAATACAAAACAGGAATGCAATAATGAACTGAAGGACTGAACACTATTTATTATGAAATATGGTTTAAGGTATGCTTATCCAATGTAATGGGAAATAACAATGAAGCATGAAAACATACAAATGAACACAATTTTACTGCCCATAATGTACATGTATTACTTACAATTACAATTGTATAATAGTACTGAAGTTGGCTAAAACTTATTTCTCAAATAAAACAAATACCATACCAGAATATTTTATTTACATAAAAGTCAGGGGCTTTTTTTAAGCCATTTTGGCTTTAAAAAAAAGGAAAACAAATTAACTGGCAGAATATATCATTCATTTTATCAATGCGTTTTGAAAACTATTTGCCAACTGACAGTCTATCCTTGGTACATCTGAACAAATATGTCTCTTTTTCATATAGGCTACATTTACATTATGACAAAATAGTATCAATAATAAATCCATTAAAAGCATTTAAAATTCCTGGGTCACTTGAGACCACCCCTCACACCACACTGTGACTGCGGTACATCATGACCGCCCAATATTATTCATTATTTTGGCTTCTTCTTCTTTTTCTTCTGTTTCTTGGCTGGGGGTTCCCCCTCTGTCTCCTGGGAGACGTCAAGCTCCTGGGTTGTCTCCATGGTGACATTCGCCTCACTCTCACCTTCTGAAATGTGAGTCAAAGATGAGATATATCGGATGCTTCTTCAATCGGAGCACAATGCATTTTGAAAGCACTTCATATATTCCCAATTTCATTAAAAACCTTCTAATAATACAGAATCACTATTTATCTAAATGACTGTGTTGGCCATGGTTATAACAAATTACAAACTAAACTCATCTGCAGTGAAAAGGGCAACATAGATTTATCATTAATCAAATCCCATACTGAAGCATTACTGCAGGTTATATTGTTATTTTATAATTTAAGCCAGACTGACAAGCCTTCTTGCACATCTGCATTTTGTCATTAAATGTGTATGAAGTGGCAGTGAATTTTAATTTACTAGTAATATAAATTTAATTTACTACAGTTGAACACTATTAATCTGAAATCGTAGGGACTCAACAAATTATTTTGGAATAGCCGTGTTTCAGATTAACAATTTTCCGCAAATGACAGCGTTCGCGAATTATAGATGATGTGAAATACTAAGTCATGGGGACTGCAATGTCGGTTACACATTGATTTAGTGTTTAATAATTGACAAATAATTCATTATTATACTTCTTTATTAAAACAACATAAAACATTTAAAACAAAATGACAGCATATGCATTCGGATTGTTCGGTAGCGGGTCGAGTGAGCAATGCAGTGATCGAATACGATAAGATAGACATTTTCAAATGATACCAGCAATTGTATACACACTACATCACCTAAATGAATCACTCATTTTCTGACATCCATGTTTGTAACATACGCATACTCAATGTCATTCTTTAACAAGTGCAAATTGTGCTCCATTGTCACCTCAAGCCGATGCCCGAGCGCATTTGCAGTATGGTGTGAAAAAACTTTGACACGATCAAATTTGAAATAAAAATTGATAAATAGGTGTGAAAACCAATTCGGGACCTTAATATTTACTTCTGAATAGCGATTATTTCAGAATAGCGATTTCCGAATAAAGACCAAAAATTTTGTAAAACAAAGAAGGGGTAAAATCGGGACTGAAAAATAATTTCAGATAAACGGTGTTCGGAGTAGCGGTGTTGAAATGTAGTATTATAATTTTAATTTTCTAGTATTATAATTTTAGATAAATCTTTGCATGGCTCCTCAGCAGACGCCACACCAATGCAATCTCAATGACACTTCATTGTACATCAACATATTCTTTAGTTTATACAGGGTTCGAATTTTACTATGAGGAGCACTCGCAAAATTTTGCGAGTGCATTTTGAGGCAACTCGCAAAATGAAAAATCAACTTGCAATTTTATTATTTGCTTTATTCCCTTATAATACTGTCTAAAGTAGAAATTTACACCTAAGACATATTATGAATATTAAAAAGTATCAATCTTGAGTGACTCAACTACTAGAACTTGTTGATGGCTTATTCTATTTGGGGGGTACTGAAAGACTCATCTGATGCTGGCAGCTTTTTGATAACAAAGCTGTCCAATAATTTGACATTGTTCACTTTGTATATTTACGCTCGCCATCGGGTAATTTAATATCCATTCGACAAGCACGCTACAGATTTCATTAAGTCTGTAAGTATTAAAATCAAAAACAATATAAATTTGAAATAAAAAAAGCAACCGTAAATGTAGCTTGGATACTTTGGACCATGAAATATATCGATCGACGAAGTCTATTCATTTTGACAATTGGGCCAAAATATATTCAAAGGAGAATGCGCGAAAGCGCTAAATTTAGCCAATGATTGAGATAGGTGATTACGTCATTCGTATTCACTTTGTATAATGCACGCCTCGGAGCATCCCGGGAAAGATTCGAGATAAAACTCGGCCTTGTCCGTATTTGTTCTATTTTTGGAAACTTACTAGTGCGTGACTCCGTACTGTCTTCTTTATACTGGTAGTGTAAACATGCCACTTATCGGCTGTTTACACTCGACTACGAAGCGGAGTTAAGTTCATGTTTATTCTACTTTCCTTTTAACATTTTGTGGTCTAGAAAAAGCCACTCGCAGAATTTTGCGAGCTTGAATAAAAGTCACACGCAATTTGTAAATGTCGCTCGCATTTGGTGAGTATGCGAGTCTAAATTCGAACCCTGTTATAGTATTCATTTTAGCTCAATAGTGAAGATAACTGAAAGCTGATACAAATCACTCTCAAGATTGGTTCCCTGGGAAGAAACCAGCACTGGTGTCCCTTTGAGAGGCCATCAGAAAGTGTCCCTGTAAGGGATCAAACCCACAACCCTTGGTCGAGAACCTGACACCTATATCCCTAGACCACTTTCACCCTGGTGGGGATCAAACCCAACTCTGGGAGAGAGGAGGACACCCTACTCTCTCTAATACAAGACTTATACTTGATAAACTCAAAAGCAGTGATATGCCTAAGATATGAAGATAAAATCTTACCAGACTGCCTCTTCTTTTTCTTCTTCTTTTTCTGGGGCTCCTCAAGCATGGAGCTTTCAGCTGTCATGTCTGCCGTCGTGTTGGCGTCTGTTTCCATGGAAACGTCACCGGCATCTCCCTTACCCTTCTTCTTCTCTTTCTTTTTCTTCTTTCTGTCTTTCTTCAGAAGATTGGCTTGAACAACTGTAGCCTGCAGAAATTAACATACAGTCATCAAATTAAAGACTTCCTCATACAAGCCCTAATACAATATAATTTAAAGTATAAAAAAAACATAGATTTTTCTTAACAAGCCAAGGCTTGTGGACACATGATTAATTTCTATGAATGACCATTCACAACTTTGTTAAATGCCCTAGTCTTGCAATACATGGAAAACTTGCATGACTTTTACATATTTTTCCTTTCAAACATCCATGGTGAAATGCTGATTTAACCACAGCCAACATTACACAGTTGTTCAGTCATTCTCTGGAGTTATCATTTTAAAAGCTTCTAGAGTCATCATTTTAATAGCTTTGGACATTATAGACATTGTAGCAAGACCCCATGTGTTAACAAATCTATTGGTATTAAATCTACAAACCTCTTGCATGGCCTCATGCATGACATCAATATTCTTCTTGGGTGCCTCTCCTGTCTCGTAAAACTTGAGCCTATCTTCCACCTGTTGGCGGAGAAACTCCCCGTACACAGAGGTAGGGATGTCTGAAATAGCAAAGAGCACTCATGTACTTCCAAAAACCATGTTATTAATATTTCATGCAAACACTTAAGATTTATTGGTCCTCAACATCAGACCTATGACCTTGTTCGACATAAATAAAAATTCAACCAGCCATGCTTTAACCCCAGAAAATGAGCTAGCCTGAAATGCATTTTACCAGGGCATAGGTTGCTGGCTCATGCTGATTATGAGCATTGTAAATGTTCATCTCAAGAAAAAAAATGAACAGTGTTCGAATAGAAACATATATTTTGAAAAGTGAAATTTCCTTAAAGTCTAAAACATCTCCCTTTACAATCTAAGACAAAAGCTTAATATGATATGATAGGATCTCTCACAAAGACCTCATTAAAAATTTGATCATAATGCTTTAAATAGTACAATCATATTAAAGCCAATCAAGACCATTTTTTTCAATTTCTCGCTTCAATCGAAAATTATCTATTTTTAGATATATTTCTGTTACAAGTGCATAGTAAAACTGGAGAATTTCCTATGGCAGTTGAACATTCTATGTTTCATTCCTCTCACTTTTGTCTGAGTGATTTTCTTTTCTTTTGTGAGTGTATAAATCACTAATACCGTATTATATCATGCATAGGACGCACTTTTTTACCCCCCAATTCTCGTCTTAAAAATTGCCTGCGTCCTTTCTATGCTATTAGAATTTCATCTGTTTTTTTCCAAGTCCATTTCAGGTCGAAAATATCGGACCGGGGAAGAACGCGGTAATAGTAAGTATCTGTACTGCGTCACCGAAAAGAACAACTGACGTAGGTAAAATCACGCAAGTGAACACACGCAGAAATATATTGAATGTTTACTTTAAAATGATTTATTGAGAAATAAATTGAAAAAAACAAGAGTGTTTACTTTTTTATAAAAGGGACGCTACTCACAAAATCTCGATGTGAGTCAGCACTTTAACTGGATTGAGTTATAACGGTAACGGAAATCGGGAAAGGAGGTAAATATCAATTAATCGTTGTTTATGATTTTAATGTTTCGATATTTTACAAAACATTTTGTATGTAACTGTTTTAAAAAATTGATAAAGGAATGTGCATAACGTTAAGTAGCATTATTGTCACTATCAAATCTTTTCAAATGTGCGAAGGTGTGAAAAACACCCGCTGTCTGTCATTAGAAAAACATCAATAGAACAAACTATTGTGATGGTAATACCTTATGGTTGTTTGTTCGCACTATACCCGATGTGCCTTCCGCTGGCAAGGCTAATTAACGACACTTAATTATGCCGACATGCTTTAATCCGCACAGCGACAAGCCTTATCAAAACAATCATCAGTTTTGTTGCGATTGCAACGGTTGCAGCTGTTGACTGTCATTCAGAAGGCATGTCGAGACTATTGCAACGGTTGCAACGGTTGACTGTCAGTCGGGACTATTACGGCATTTGTATAAGTCTTATAATATGCGTAAATGTTCTCAAAATGTCAAGACATATATCATTGTTGTGTACGCTAGATTACCAAAATACGACGATAATTATCGAAATACACAAGACAGTTATCAAAATATGCCTCATATACAATTTTTTGTTTGTTTTTTACTTCAATATATATGTTATAAATACTTGACCAACCTCAATTTTTCGGCTCCGATTTTGACATTTTTCCGCTGCGTCCTATCTTATATATTAAGGGTTTTTACCCGTTTTCTCAACTATTTTTTTGCCTGCGTCCTATCTATGCTAGCGTCCTATACATGATATAATACGGTATGTGTTTAAATAGGTTTATAGAAGCAGATGACCTTGACTGTCTTTAACAGCATGTCTATTACTTGCTAGTTCTCACCTGAGAAGCAATCAATGCGAGAAGCAATGGAACACTTGTTGGCCAGGTAACGGGAGATTCGTCCTTTGTTCTTAGCCCCAGCTCGACCAATGAATGTCGAGTGAAATATCAGACCATATTTCGGCGTGTTCCCTTTTGTTTTCAGAGCTCTGTTGAGTTTCAAGGTGAAAATAATGAAATGTGTGACATTAAGAATGGGCTTTAAAAATGAGAAAATCGCCTTTTAGTTACAAAGACATGCATAAAAAATTGATCGTAAAAAAATCTTGATATTCGAGTAAACAGATAGCATAGTAGCCTTTCTATAACAACATATATGTATTAAATCTTCATACTCATTTATGCAACAATATACTTCAACCACATGCATGTATTTCAAATTTGGCAAATTGAGATTTGTCAACAATAATCAAACAAGAGCCATCTTTATTGTTATGACAACTAGAATAACTTTTTACAGAAACCAGCTTTACATTCCTTTCACAGACATTTACAATTGTAAAATGTAAAAGAATTTCGGACAATTTTAAATAACTTTTTCTTATGACCTTTTCTTCTATGTCTAGTATATTTTGTGGTGTCAATATGATACAAATCTTTTCCATGCACACAGAAATTCTCCTTAAAACATAACAAAGTTATGAATACCCTACACAATAGCTTTGTCAATACTTGTGAAAACAAAAGTGCTGCAGAGTGAACAACAACAATACTCATGACATCTGTTATTTTTTTTTTGTCTTAAAACGGGCTTAACTCATCAATAATTGAAGCCACAGTTATGGGCCATGCTGTACAATTGTATATTGTCTACGGCAAAGTATTTGCACAATATCAACACTGATGCCAAGGCTATGACAATACCTCAACTTTTTTTCATTGCAAATTAGACAAGCTAATAAGGTGTTGTAATAGGAAATTGAGACATTCTACAATAATTATTCCATTCTCTCACCTAAAGAGGGCCTTCTCAGCTCCCAGGATCTGTACAGTGGAGGCCGGGTATTTGGCCAGGTTGGTTAGACTGCCAGCATGGGCAATCAAACGGGCGCCCACCTGTAAATTACGGCATAATTCCAGTCACAATGGCTCATATTAGTATGAAAACATACTACAATGGCTAGTATTAAGTGTATTTTTTTATATAATTATGTTAAACATAATGTATCCTTTGACATGAATTCTTTCTGTTTTTACAACTTGCGACTATGATCAAGCAAACATTTGTGACAATTTTGCACCATTTTAAAACCCTAATCAAAATGCAATCCGACCAGCTCATCTATAATTAAACAACCTACAAGTTACACTCCTTAAGGAATTCATGCTCTTTAAACCATTGCTTACCTGTTCACCAATGAGTGTTGAGAGGTTCGGGGCAACGGCAGCCATCTTGCTTTTCAGGTATTCGTGTAGGGACTTCCTGTACTCCACCAGGGAGATCACCTTTGAAGCAAATGTCTCAATGTTGATCAGGTCAATCACTGAGATGTCCATTCCTGTAAATATTTAACATTTACTTTAATATGACATACCTATTTATGTTAGGAGGAGCACTGACCTGTAGCAATCAAGTGCTATTCATGAAAATGTCAATAGGTTGGTTGAATAAAAGATTTGTAACAAACTGAACATAATATAAATCATGTTATAGTATTTTCCCCCTTTTTGCCAACCAATGCTATTTTCCCTTATCAAACGGCCCGTCACCATTTCCTTGAAAGTGGAAAAAAGGTTTTCCTATAATACCTTGAAATTCTTGCAAATGCAAATCTACATGTTCAACTCAGCAGAAGTCAGAATGAAGAAATTCAATGGCAACACAAATATAATTTAAAACATCTTACCCATGGATGATCTTGACGCGTCATAGATGGCCTTGACCTTAGCATCATCCATCACAATCTCCTCCAGCTCTGTCATCTTGTCCTCCGTGAACTCCTTACGGTTCTTGATCAGGCGCGCCACCTTACAGTACATGCTGTTATCATTCACGATCTTCATCAGTTCTGGGAAGTGGTAAGAGTACCACTCTCTGTAATGGTAACATTGTCATTTACAAACTTGTGAGCTACAAACACTTAAAATATGCAGCAGAATGCTGACCAACAATTCATTGAATCGCTTGGAAAAATCTCAATTTCCTTACAGAGTTAAGATTAGGTCAGGGCTTTTTCACCTTTTTTGCTAGGGGCCGAAATGAGGCTACTTCACAATAGGGAAAAATGGCTTTTTTCCCCAATTTCCAGATATTTTTTTCACAATTCCCAGATATTTTTCCCAAAAAGGAAGATCTTACTTAAAAAATTTACACTAAAAATTTATTCTGTTTGATCAAATTATTCTTTTTATCTTTTAAGCTTACATAACAAGAATGCTGTATAATTTAAACATTATTCAAGGACCAATTAGTCCATATATTGTTATCAATTCTTTCCCTCGATTTAGAATCAACTCTATGAAGATTAAAACTAATCTCTCTTGTCATTGTGTCATGTTAAAAAAGCGAAGTCAAAGACATGGTTTCTCCCCCAATAAGATCTACATGTGTATCAATTGGAAGTCCATACATTTTAGACCTTTCAAGCTTACCCTGTGGAGTGTTTGTACACATTTCATATTAAAAAGGTCAAAATTGAAAAAAAAACAGCTAGAAGTAGACTCACATGTAATATATGAGCCTGTTTTTTGTAACATGAGTTCCAAGGTTCATATGGAAACCTTGACCCGTGTTTAAAAAGTGTCTTCAATCCTCATATGTGGAATTTTCCATTTTGAGACATTTACACATTTAAATTTCCCAATTTGCAGAATTTCACGCGTTTAAATTTCCCAAAATGAAAAGGCTAGGCCTCTTCACAATTTTTAGTGAAAAAGCCCTGTAGGTAGACTCCCAAGTACCAGTAAAAAACATTAAATGACAAATTAAAGAATACGCCAGGTACTACTCCCTATCATGGCTGTTATGTGCCATAGTATAATATGGCTGTTATGTGCCATAGTATAATATGGCTGTTATGTGCCATAGTATAATATGGCTGTTATGTGCCATAGTATAATATGGCTGTTATGTGCCATAGTATAATATGGCTGTTATGTGCCATAGTATAATATGGCTGTTATGTGTACCAAGAATCACAATGACACCTCTTAAACTGTGCGAGTAGTTTCCCCCTCAAACTTTTGCTAACTAAACATATGTTGACTCTGACAGTTTTAGCTCAAGAGTTACGGAAGGGTGCTGGACCCTGTCTTTTCTGCGTAGCACCCTTCTACCTTCATGGAGACCAGTATTTGCAACCTCCTGCACACTTCGTTCAAATACCTGCCTTTTTGCTTGCAGGATTATAAAAAGAGTTTTTGTTGCTTCAACCATTATCAAGGGAACAGCACATGCTTAAAGTTACAACTGCCAAAACAGAAAAAATATAACCTCATACTGACCTGATCCTCATTGCGAATGTGTTGATGTTCTTGTCCAGCTGGTCCAGCAAGCTGATACTCTGTATGATCATGTTGTCTACACGGTTAACATTAAACTTGACCTTGGCTCTGGAGTAGCTGTGACCGAGACCGAGCTGGGCTTTACTGGCTGACACCTCAGTGAGGCCCTTCACAAGGTTGGGAAAGTGCTGCCTGATTCCTGTTAGTTGGTATAATATGAAGGGTTTAACTTCTTATAATATTTCTTTTTGCAAAAAGTTTTTAACAAAGATACAGATTTATAAAACAATCAGAGAGCAAAAACGCGGTGATTCATTTTGCTGTGCTCCCTGTGCATTTGGATTCTTATGCTCATCTCTTTTACTGAGGACCAACTACTTCTAAATATGTGCATAATGGTGATGCTCTGTTTTCAAGTTATATACATGTGCACAAAGTAATAATCAAGGGGATCCCAGAATATTGTTTGCTCAGGAGCCACAATACTGTAAAAAAGTTTAAGCCAGTTCTAACTATGCTTTATCTAGAAGCAAATAGAAATACACATCTTAAGTTTCAAGTTAACTTATTCCTCTTACATTCCTTAATGAAGTGTTTTATTGCAGATTCCAAGCTCCACTTATTCCTTAAACAATTTAAGGTAGATTTTGAGCCTAACTTATCAACAAAACAGTTTATACACATTTCAAGCTTAACTTATTCCTAAGTTTATGCATATATTGCAAGTTTGTTTATTCCTTAAAATGACTTGAATGACAGAACAGTGCAAAGGAACTAGCTTTATTCTCTCTTTTATTCTCTCTCCTACCTCTGACAACCTCCGGCACTACTCCAGTATGCAGGCATGATACACCCAGGTCCTCACTGATAGATGAACCGATCTTAGGATCGCTAACTCCAAGAACCACCTTCTGCTTCTTAGATGACTGAGGGACATTGGTCTCAATGAACAGACGCAAATCTTCATGTACAACACCTGGAAGAATATAAATGTGAGCTATATATGTCTAGATGTGGCTAGTAAACCTAATACTGAAAAAAGTTAATTTATTGAACTGCATTTTGATGCTAATGTAGGGTTTCTGCTGACGACTTGCAGAAGGGTGCTGCCTTTGTCTTTTACTGGTAGCACCCTTCTGCCCTCATCGAGACCAGCATGGGCACCCTTCTGCCCTCATTGAGACCAGCATGGGCACCCTTCTGCCCTCATTGAGACCAGCATGGGCACCCTTCTGACCACATTGAGACCAGCATGGGTACCCTTCTGCCTTCTTAGAATTAAATAATTAAGAATAGATGATCAAATTTTTCTTTTGTTTTGATCAAAGCTTGTAATACTTTGCCTATTATTATACATACATACAAACACAAAATACAAACCCAACACTTGGCAGTTGAAACCTATGATAATTACACTTGAACACAATTCTTAACAGTTTCTGTCAATTTTATAATGCTTAAGTCCGCAGTGATTTTTATTTAAATTTTCAAAACCACCTGTGGCTTTACAATTGGGAAAATAAGCGTGTTAATTCCCAAAGTTGGGAAAATACAATGAACATTAAAATGGTCATTTAAAATAACCAGTAACAAATACACCTATTAAAACTGTTTTCAAATCTCTTTAATGACAGGTTACGATCATCAAAACATATAAAAAATGATTTTTGTGCCAAATGATCCGTATTAAGCATTATCACTTTCTCAACAAACAAATTTCAGCTTTCTGGTCTTGTGATATGTTAATTAAATGCAAGATCTTAAAAAAACACAATAAACAAAGTTACACTGGAATCATACATAAGTAACAAAAAAAACACTTTTGTTGAGCCTTTTACCCTAGTATTTGCTATTATGTGACATATTTATGATTAAACTTTTAAGTTGAATGTTACATTTTGCTATAAGGTAATGCTATCACTTATTATATGTTATTGTTTGCCGGAAAGTTGAAGTCAAAACATCGAAAATTGTAAACAAATTGATCAGTGTCATTAGACGAATTACTTGCGTTTCGGTGATGATGATCAAAAACGGTGTATTTCCCGGGCCTTATCATGGATCGAACCGGTTCCTGCTATTGTTGCGTGTTCGCATCGTGTTTAAAATGCATTGTTTTTTTACAAAATAAAAACAAAAAGCACAATTCATATTTGTATTTTTTTTTTCATTTCAAATCATGATTTCTGAGGGGAATTGATTACCTTTTATTGGGAAAATATGACTATTTTTTGGGAAAATTGGACGATTTTCGGCGAGGGGAAACAGCCGTTATTTGGCAGTAAATTTCACACAAAAAATCACTGATCCGTCACAGCCTATTTCTTCGTAAGCAACCTATTCCTTTTCTGCAGCACCATATCAATTCATTTTTTTAAATGACTCAAACCCTAGTTAATGCTGAAATAATTTAATAAACACAGAAAATGTTATGTTCTAGTAAAAGTTAAACAGTCTTTGACAGTCATTCAAACAATACCACAAAACAAATGTTTTAATTCAAAGCATTATCTATTACCTTCAGAAATGCTATTTATATTATCCAAGGCATTGGTGCCGCTCTTGAATGGTGAGAAAGCCACAAGTTTGACAACCGAGTTGAACTTGCTGAGATCGCGTATGGCCTCCTCAACAGCTGGCAGCATCATCCCAACCTCCTCAAACTCCTTGACCCTGAACAGGCCATAGCCTGATGCATGCTCAAACAGGATTAACATGGACTGTGCCTGGAAAACAAAGTATCTTCAGATCACACATACATCAATTGATAACATCTTTGGGCAATATACAAAGCAGTGCTTTTCCCACTATTTTGGAAATTGGGCTGGAGCCTTTCTGAGTGGGAAATACATGTATGTGTCATTTAAGTTACAACAGAGAATTACAATATTGCCTGGAAATAACAAGAATGATTTGAAAATACTGTGATTCTAAAAAAGTGAAATTGTTTGTTTCATTAAGTGTATACCAACTCTTCCTCTAACCCTTATTTGTTTATTATTTATTTCCCATTGGTAAAATAAAAAAAATACATTGGCTATGCATATTGTTCATACAAGAATTTGCAAGTATAAGTGCAACAATCAGAATATCTTCTCTAAAAGTGTCGACTCTAAATGCCCTTGAGCCAATAAACAAACATCAGTCTTCCCGAAATGTGCCGGTCCGCCGGACATGTCCGGCAAATTTTGTACGGGTCCGGCAGATATTCCTAAGATGACGGTCCCGATGACGACATATTTTGAGATGACTAAATAGCGAAAAGGTATTTGAAAGCGAAATGTCTATGAAAACATTCGCTGATTATTTGCCTTTGCGGTAGTTAGTCAATCCCATACTGATAATGACGTCACATCACAACGCCAGAAGTCGGCCATTTCGGATTTCCGATATGCTATCATGATGTTGATTCCAGGAAATAAACGAGTAATTACGATTCATCAGTAAAGGCATTTTATTACAACAGTTTTGATTGGTTATTGGTTTGCAACAAAGTACAATCAAAATCATCGGCACTCAATTTACTTCGTCTGCAGTCAAAATGGCGGCGGTTAGTGGAATTACCGGACGACCGAAAAAAACAGAAAGCACCTTAATGGCGGCGGTGTTTAAATTTTTTTTGTAAGACCAACTGTTTTTATTTTTACTAAACGACATTTCAATGTAGTGTTTATATGTTGTTGTTTTTTTGTGAACTAAATCAGGAAATCATTTACAACAGTTGACATTCATTTTTTTACTCTTTAGGCCACAACAAATTGATCATTTGTTCATCGGATTTGCCGCACCTAAAATTCGGAAGACGAAAAAAAAAAAAAAAACCTTTTTTTTTTGCGCCCACACATACCTTTTGGCCGCGCATATTATTTTTTTTGTTTACTGCTGAATTTCCTCTATTTTCTGAACTTCTATTACATAGAATTTAAACCTGCAACGTCGACTTTGCCTTTTTTGAAGGTATTTCCAAGCTTTACATTCTTTTCCTCGTGTCAGGACAAAATCAGGTCCGGGTAACCGCAAAACAGCCTATTTGTTGACAGTCTTTATTGTCGGGAATATTTTGCAGCACACACCGTTGTAATTTATTTCCGGTATTAATTTTCAGGTTACTTTCAGTTTTAAAATACATGTTTAAATGAAAATAAGTGTCATAGTCAATGGATTATAGCCTTCAGTAAACAACAACAGTTTCACAGCGTCGAAGGCAATAATTATTTATGTGTGTTTTAAGTAATTCATTGTTTTGTACTCAAAATTTAGTGTTAAATAATAACTTAATTGGATTTTGAGGGCAAAACTTATTTTAAAATACACGGACACACGACTTACAATTGAACATAAATTCGTGAGTTATTTTTTTAATTCTAAAATGCATTTCTCAGTTTTCATATACTCATAATTGTTATAAACTGATAAAAATAGTAGGACTTGTAAATGTTTTAGAAATATATTTTTTTGGTCTTCAAATAATTGCACGATACTATGAGAAATATTGTCTTTAAAATATATCCACATTTAAATTGTGTTACCATCAAAACCTTTTCATTTATAACTGAGAACCTATGTTTGCAATTAAAAAGCATTTCTTGACATAATTCATGATAGTTGTATAATAAATTTGGTAAGATATGAACTGTTTAATTTTTTTTTTTAATTTTTTGCTTTGCGCTCGCCTCTGAATTGCCGTAAGTTTAAAAAAAAAGTTGTTGTTGTTTTTTTGCTCGCTCGCTCCTACTTTTTTTGGCAAAATCCGTAGAACATATGATCAATTTGTTGTGGCCTTATTTATACTATGACATATTTGTTCGGACAGGCAAATATTTTTTCGGACAGGCAAAATCTTCCAAGGCAGAAATTTGACAATTTCGGAAAGACTGAAACACAGGAAATTTGACCCCTGCTGTGACAGAAGAGCCACACAGAATAAACATGCCACACATTCCTTAAACAGGGCCTTTGATATGGGGAAAAAGTTCTTTTATAGTTCCTCATTTACTTGTATGCATTGTATCTTCATTTTATATTGTTCTCCAAAATACAAATGCAAAACTTCTGAAAAGTCATGTACCAAGTACAGGCCCTTCAGTACTGACACAGAATGTTGTACAATTATGTTGAAAAGACATGCCTAGTTCCACATTAGAAAGTTTTTAAGGTATTTTTGTTCAACATGTTGAAATGGTATGAACAGAAACACAATAATAACACTTTGAATTTATAAAAAAAATAGTACTTGCAAATGTTCGCGTGTGCTGGAAATACCACCTTGCAAAATCTGAAGTTTGGTCGCAATATTTTGATTCACCCCTTTGTTTTTGTTAGAAAATGTAATGTTATATAAAACAACAACAATGTTTTCTTTGTTATAACAATTCACCTTCCAAAGCCATTAGACTCTTAACATAGAAAACGTATTTAGAAAGTCTGCTGCAGTCTGCACAAAATATCTTTCAGACGTTCCCATTGTTCACTGTCTGTATTGAAGGTTAATTTTATGTGGAGTCTTTCTTCTCCCACTTAGTAACATTTTATGGACTGATTATTTAACTTAGACTTCTACGTCGGATTGGTTTGATCATTGCCATCAGCTGTCATGGATATGTTAAATAACTGGTGTTTTTTTTGCATGTCATGATGGTGGACAGTGCCTCAAAATTGATTTAAGCCGAATACTGCCAGCTAAAATCTGAACACGATATACCTGTCCACAATGTGTGCCAAGCATAACATGCTTGTGTCGTTTCATGTGTGATTACAAAAAAAAGAAAGCAGGCAAATTGAAACTTATTTTTTTAGTTTTTGCAAAATCTTGCAAATACCTTAAAACTAAACTCACATTTTCCAATTTTCACAAGCATTTAGCAACTGTGCGAGTGCATAATTTGCGCCCTGATTACAGTCAATATTTCCTGTTTATTTTGTGTATTTGAAGGTACTTCATACATTTTAATAAAGCTTGCACATTTATAAACAAGGTTAGAATTAAAACATGTATTTATAATGTGACTTCATTGGATACACATGTGTTTGCTGATCAGTACTTTCTGGTAGACAAAGCAATATAACGTACTTTCCTTGTTCTAAACAAGTTTTACCAGCCCTGTAAGTAATTCAATTTGTTGATTTTGTTGATTATTTTACAAAATAACAACTTTGGTCAATTAGAATGTTTGATTTTACTTCATCAAAAGAAATAAGTTTTTGATTTTCTGACAAAGGTCTTACGTAATGATAAAAATACGACATATATTGAAATATCTTTAATTCACGTTGCAAATGGCTTCCAACAGGCTTTAAACTCCCAAGTCCAAGTCGGTATTTATGCCTGTAAAAAATGATAATTTTTCGGCGGAAACGAGCGGCCGTTAACTATTGACCGAATAAACTATTATTAAAGTAATAGACACAATATACAGGCTGTCCATTGATGTATTGCATTAGATTCCGCTCACTTTGAATATTGTAAAATTTCATATCCGAAAAAAATAGTATCCGAAAAATTATTAAAAATTGAAAACAGGAGATCTTACGGCGTTGTCAATTAATGCATACGTATGTTATGAAGAATAAATGCAAATAATGTGATAGATACAATACTGTTCGACCGAAATCATCGATAATTATTAAATTAAAGGCGAAAATAAAAGTAAATATTTCCCCACGTGCACTTACCATGTTGTTTGCTTGCAACTAGAAATTTATCTGGTTACACACCACCTTAAAAACGATCACGTATAACCGCAGTAACGTCCCTTTACAATTTTCAAGGACAACTCTGTCACGCCATATGCATTTCTTCAATTCACGTTTTTAATTTCGAAAAGAATGACAGAATGAAAGTAATCATGTTGTTTATCAAACATATGAACAATATTCTAAAGTTAGAATAACTCTGCCCTGATTTCAGGATTATTCCTAAACTTAAAAATCCCTGCAGGTATTAAATACCCGAGGAACATTACAGCAACCTTAGTTAAAATGTCTGGTTGGAATAATAATTGCAAAAAGCAAAACAATATTTGAGTTGTCTTTCAGTTTACAAATGAGGTAAACTGTATAGAGACATATTTGCAATCAGCGTGTGACAATCATAAGCTCACAAATTTCATTTAAATACTATTTCAGAGAAGAGTTAAAAATAAAACTTAAACTATGAATCTTAATTAGTCTAGAATCATATTACCAGACGAACTATATGTTTCAAAATACATTCCATTACAACCCAAAATAAGGTATTCGAAAAAACAATCATATGATACTCCTTGAAAAGATAAAACACAACTTTTATCCAAAAAAATTCCACTGGCCCACTGGCTACTTTTCAAACCTATACTTAGTCTAGTTCAAAAATTTATTTAGTGATTTATACCCCGATACATGAGGAGTTTGAACTTAAATGCCTCTTGAATGTATTAAAAGTTGTGTCAATTCTGTAACTGGCCCTCCAAAAATCAACCCATTTTAAAGTCCAATGAGCCTTGAGGTATTTTACTTACTGTGGTTCACATTTTGTGTATTTTAGACAAAGGTGATTTTTTCGATTTATTGACCAGAGATCTGACAAGGGCATAGTACGCTCAATGAGAGTTTGCATGGTCGCAGCTTAAGTTGTATAAAATTGAAATTTTAAAAGGACTTACATACGTTTATTCCTCTTGTCAAAGGTGGCAGCCATTCTACCAGGATTATAGTTCATCAACACAGACAATCGTTTAACATGATTTATTCTTATTGACACTTTAATAACATGCATACAACAGTAAAAATGCAAATTAGATAACTTTATATTAATACATACCACAAACAGTTAACAATGAGTAAAATGGGACATCCAATACAAAAATCCAGCGCACTATTTTTTACTTGAATTATGAGGCAATGTACATACAGGGACTCGTTCATGTTTAAAAGATGAAATATTAAAAACAAACAATTTTTTGAAAATATTTTTTTTTGTCTTATCAAAAGTTCAAATTTGAGGCCTATTTTTAATAAATATATAAAAATGTGACAAATGCTCCAATTTTCCGAAAATAATTAATTGTGCTGTTAACAATTGAATTGATTTTGCAAAACTTTGTTAAATGAATATCTGCAAGTTCGCTGTTCAGATAAGTAAGTACCATAACTTATTTACAACCACGTTGAGTTTGTGTTTTTGAGCGCTTGAAGTCTGTGAGAAATAACACGGAAAGTTTATTGAAATTGCATGAAAGTTTATGCTGCAAATTGCACATTCCTTTTACACTACACAAGAATGGATTACCATACATGTACCGGTACTTCTCTTCCAAATAAGGTACAAGCTGTACAACATCATAAAGTTGGTTTGATTATTATGACTTCAGCACAAAAAAATAGTACCGGTAATCACATATATGTGATAGTCGCTGTATTGTATTGATTGGAGAAACATTTATTTTAATTGCAGTAATGAAAAAGAGCAGACAAACAGCTATAAACAGTTAAAAATTCAAATCATTAGCTAAATTTAAATTTAAATTGTTGCAAAACCTTAAGCCATGATGAAAGGGCTCATTAATTAGCTATATTTAATGACAATTTTATATGAAGTTGTGTAGTAAAAATAATTAACTAAACATATGTAAAAAATAGGGAAAAATTAGAAATCATAACTGTGATAGTTGCAGTATGGTAATGATTAGAGAAACTTCATTTTTATTACAACAATGAAAAACAGCAGACAAACAGCTTTAAGAAGTTACCAATTCAATTCAACAACAGCACAAACAAAAACATGATGAAAGTGTTCATTCAGTGTCTACAATTGATGATATTTTTTTATATGATTAGAAATCTAGGTTCATCAGAATGAGTAAGTTCAAAAAGCCCTTTTCAATAAAAAGTAATATGTTAGGTATAGCACATAACATTGGATTTCCAAGACAGCACTTAAACTATGTTTGTTAGAAAACAATTAGCAAGAGACGAAAATGCGTAGTTTAATATCAAGGGTATATAAACAGTGATTTTTATCTTTAGTAATATTAATTGGCAACTTGTACAGTGTGTGAATACCACGTGATAAATAATGCCTTCAATGCTACATCGCCAGGCAACATTTTGCAGCAATTTGCGTCAATGAAGACATAAAACGAAGATAACTTTTTTTCTACACCATTTTAAATGAAACAAAGGGCAGTCGCTTAAGTATTGACTTTTGACGAAGCATTTATGATGCAATTAATCACGTGGTTTACACATACTGTTGTAGCACTTAGAATAAATAATATGCTGTTAAAAACATAATCATATACACTACACTACTAATAACTACAACAAACTAATGAATATACATGTATACATGATGCATTCCGTGCATCGAATACTGAAGGTTCTCCCCAAAAACAAAAATTAAAAACTACAAGACATTTTAAAAAGGAAAGATAACAAAAGAGCAATGTTGGAGAAATAGTGAGTTACAGGTATAGATAAATTAGTAATCAGTTACGAGCCTGAAAAAAAAATACGACAAAGATTACTCTACAAGGCAATTGAATTGAAAACATTGTAAAAATGTCACCTGCCCTTGATTCAGTTAAGGACAACAGTCGCTCATGTTAGCTTACGAAAGCGAACTGTTTTGTTTTCCCTGATGCATTGCAGAACATACACCGCTATACGGTGAACCAAATTAAAAACATTAGCCAATAACATTCACTGAACTCAGGGCTGATGTTAAAATAGAGGCATTAAAATGTCTTTTGTGCTTTAAATGAAATACTGATTCAGCAAAAATGGTTTTAAATGAAAGTACATAATTATTAAAAATTAATTCTAATATCATGATGAACTAAAAGTGAATCGGCTAGTGAGTTTATTTCATGAGCTAAATACAAAGGAAATGATACATAGCCACTTTCACAACGTGGAATGACAGAGTATGGTCATTGTCAAATTATTCATGGCCCCGTTTCAATCAAGATAGTACCGATAAGACTTAAGATAAAAGTGTAAGTTTCCAGAAGTTACCCCAAAGCTGCACTCTCCAAATTGTTTATCTTGGAATAAGCCAATGTCTGAAAACCAGTGATATAAGATTTCTGATAAAATATCAGATTACAGTTTTTCATATTTCTGTTAAAAATTAACGTTTTATGGCTAAAAGCGCTACTAACGCTTTAAGAAAAATGAAATACTTGACAGTTTACCAAACTAAAAAAATGTGATGTGTTCTATTGTGAGTTGTCTATTATGACTGAATTGAACGGATTGATGCCCAAAATCAGCTGATTCTGAGACAAAAATTATAAAAAAAATGATGACAAATCGGTCAATCTGTGAGAGTGCATCTTGAACTGTGTTCAAATAAAACTAGAGAAAGAACGCTAATCAGATTAATTCTGCCCGATTCTGCTCGCAACTAAAAGGTAATCCATAAGCACTTTAGACAGCTTAAGGTTCACGACTAAAATATCTCTTTGAAACAGAGCTCTCGTTTTTTTCCTTGGAATGAAGCACATTCAGTATCATTGCACAATTGTATACCAAAAAATCTAGTGAAACATGACACAAATTAATGCCGCATGTCTGTAATAACTTGATCATTCTTAACTCAGTCATAAAAAAGATTAAAGTTAAAAGAAACAAAGACATAATATAATAGCATAAGCTTATATATGAACATTCAATAAAACATCGCTTTCACTAATTGCTTGGCATTAATTTAGTTATTTTAAACCATACATTTTTAATGTTTTTGGAGTTACAGTCGCAACCTGTGGGAAACGATGAAATCAAGCAAAGCAATAATTCAAGCCAACGAGTTTCCACTGTGTATAAAACAGTCCTATTAAGCTTTTTTTTAATTCAAGAAGCTGAACAATCCAAGAAAGCAATATAAAATTATTTTCAACAATAATGACAAAAGTTTTAAAAATATTTAATTTTATCAAAAACAATTAAAACAATAGAAACTGTTCACAATAGTAGAAGATTATTATAAATGAAAGACTTATCATGAAAGTACCAAAAGATCTTTTTGTTTGCAATATTCAATTAAATATGATTTATTATCAGTTTAACAATCATTTTATCAATAACAAAAAATTACAGATCACTCTTCAATTTCTTATTACAATTATGCCCTTATTTTACAACTATGCCCTAATTTATAAAAAGTATCTGCCATTTAAAAAGGTAAAACATAAAACATCAAACAAGCAGGCCCCAAATCCTTGACATATCTTCAGTGTAACATGTATAAAAATAACGTTTGAGCCACATTGCACGATTTCGGGCCTTGAGACGTACATTTGCTTTTATTGTTCTCTCACATGTTTCAATTAAATGAAATATCAGGAAGTAATACGGAAAATTTCATGATATCCCTAAAATAGCAAACATGATGATGTGTTTACAAGTATGACCATTCATTGGGCATTTTGGATACATAATTGGACAACTTGCACATGATGTCAAAAAGCACATGATTGATATCAAAGCCATAATAAACATATCAATATTCCAACAGGCTTATAATTTTTAAAAAAGATACTTTTAAGGTCTCCTACCCTTTATTAGCAGAAAATTTCATAATTCAGCTTTACTTGTTCCAGTTGTTAGGGTCTTAAGATTGTTCAAGTAAATGGGTCCTGTGCATTGGTTCATTTATTAAGTCCAAACTTGAGAGAGAGAAAGAGAGAGAGAGTGATAGAGAGAGCATTCAAACATGAGTAAACTACAGATTTTCATCAAATTAAGCTGACTAGCTCAAGACATTTGATTATAAACTTCACAATCACATTGAGGAAATGATGTATTATCACAATCATCCAATCTCCTTGCTCATTCAAGAAGAGAAATACTAGTGGTTTAATAACCTAAAAATAATCTTAATCCAAAACATGTTCCCTTTTCTTTTCTGCATAAAAATAACAAAATCCAAAATAAATTTTAAAACATATCAAGAATAGCTTTCCCAGAATGAAATCCTATATCTATAAACCCCCTGAATGCAGAATATTTTCTCTTGACCTTTTGTGGTACCAACAAGCCCCACTATGAAAAAAACGAAAATTCTGCCAATTTTACGGGGACAAATACGCCACAACACCATCACCGGTCTTCAGTCTGTGAGCACTGCATTCAGTTTACTACTTCCTTACGCGCGCACTTGGTAAGGATCACCCACATCCTGAAAAAGGTATGAACACTGATAACACCCACTTCTCACCAAAGTGTACCAAGGTGGATCTCAGACTGGGCTATGTTAGTTTGGTTGGCAGTCACTAAGCCCTTCAAGTGGAATCTCTCAGAGTTTCCTTACAACACAAGCATTGTGCCAACAAGAAATTTGCATAAATCTTTATAACTATAACTTTCTCATTATCGTTTTTTAAAAAAAAGAGAAGTTTAAACATCATCTGACAGTTCTGACCAATCTGTAGCAAGATATGGTTACAGAAGAAAATGTGACAGAGTGACGGACAGAAAGACGGACGGACACACAACGCAAAACAATATCCCCTCCCATAACGAAACCTTCGATTCCGCAGGGTAAAGATAAATGACCAACATTTGTATTTTGCAAACATTCAAGGCACAATAAGTTTGTTTTTTATAAAATCAAATGGTATTATTTATCAATATCTTTTTTCCAACACATCAAACCCTTTCAAATAATATTTCCAATCTAACTAATTGTTTCAAAACATATCTCATCCTGACCAAGAAGAAGTGTTTCAAAACAACCAAACTACATTTGTTGTTAAGACAGCCCCAGTTAAATATTAAGTGTAAGAAAAATGAGAAAAATCTTTTCAACAATACACTACATGTATGTTAATGTACTTTAATAATGTTAGCAATATCTTCTTTTTTTAAACCCTACTTACAGTGAAGCGCCAAATATGACTCCTACAACTAGGGTGCACGTGTGTGTCACCGTAAGGATTGGCTTATTATCGACATTGAAGACCTGGCGCAGGCTACGTGGCTGGTCCTTGCCCTGGTATTGATGACGGGGACGGCGGTACTTCGTCATCTTATCCCTATAGTGTTGGAGAGAATGAGAATTATATTTTTATTTGAATTATAGCCTGTTGTCTTAGGTCACAGCTTTTAAGTCAAGAATTCAGTGTCAACTCATTATGCCTATAGTGTCGGCAAATCCTTAAAAACAGAAGGTCAAGATTAGACCGTTAAAGAAAATGAGAATCCGTTGCGGTCCTTAAATAAGAAAACAGTCTGAACAACAGAGAATTTGGATGTATCAGGATTTATTATAATATGAGTATACATGTAGTATGATCACTTGTCGGCTATTACACAATTATTCTTTTTAGTGTTAGCGTGCTTCATGGATTTGCAAAATGGTTGCAGAGATTCATACTGCATGAACAAATGAAAAATATGAAACACTCTTAAAATAAATACATAAAGGATATAACATGTATGATAGGATGCTTTTCTGACATCCTGAATCACATTGAGTTTGGTGTGTAACACATTTACATAGAGACCATGCATTTTAGTCCATGATTAAACAGACTGTTCGTAGTTTAACCAAAGATCTGTACTATTTCAGAAATAAACCAATAGTCAATTACATTGATGATTTAGGATAATTTTTAGAATATAAACACAAATTAGAAGTTTAATTCTTTTGGAATGCTTCCTCCAGGAAATACAGTACGTTCAGAAAAAAATGTCATTCATAAGTAAATATTGTATAAACTAAATAAACATCAGTGTGTAAAAGGCCGCAATAAACATACGGTACTGGCATGATACAGAATAGGCATACAACAATAGCATGATACAGATTTTTCAATATGTATGCTCTATTTTCAATGTTGTATATGGAAACAAAAAATTATAGGTACATAATTAATACCTTTTTTGAAGATATGATACTGATATGTTAGATACTTAAGCAGAGAAATTTTAGAAGAATGATGTATAATGGTGTGTATGGTATCTACGTATCCTGGAATTCAACCTAGATTTTAAAGCAATGCAATTGCAGATAGGCAATCATTAAGTAGAGGGGCTGGGCTTAAACATTAAGAATTTCAATTTTTATGAGTATCCAATAACTGACTGCCACTCATCCAATACACACTGACTTAGCCAATGAGATGGTATTCTAAGACAGTTAGATGACCTGAAGAAATACTGGTATTTGAATGATTAAAAAGGGCTTCTTTACCACGCTCACTCAGCCCATGCTTATTCATTAAGATATTACTTCATGTTGTCTTACTATTACATATACCGTTACTACATAAATCAATGACATTGCAAAATTATATAGTAACAAATGTCTAATATGCAGTTTTAACAGCCTTTATTGGTAATTGATATAAATTATTTGTTTATTAAAAGACCATTAAAATATTATAAGTTACATCTCCTTAATAATGGAAAGTCATGTACCGGTACCATAATATTTATTTTTTGCTGCTAATCAACTAAAACAAACAAAAACTAAAACTATTCAAAATATTGTTCTTTTGCCATAATGACAATTTTGGCCGAATTGTTACATGGCCACATAATAATTGCATAATGATAAAAAAGATTGCCTGAAATGCTCATTACTGTTGCTTATGTCAGCAAATAAACAAACTACGGTACAAATACACAGCAATCTAAAACCAAAACATCTCAATCCTGATTTCAGGATTAATTCTGAACTTATTCACCAGTCAATTGTAATCACAGCCCCTCCAGGTCCGGGGAATGGCGGGGACTTTGACTTTCGTTCTAGCCAAGCCCGAGTAAAACCTCCGCCCTGCAGGGATGAACTGATGGTAAAATCCCCGCCAAATGCCCCGCACCCCAGGGACCCTAAGTAAGGCACATTTCCCGCTATATTTGGCGCGAATATAAAACCACCACATTCACCGGCACTGTGGGGCCACCGGGATGGTAAAAACACGGCCCATTTCCCCGGCTATCCCTGGTATACCCCCGGACCTTGGGGGGCCGTGGTTACAATTGACTGGTGCATTATATCAGGGCATCCATTAAGAATTTGAACTTAGAAGTATAAACTTCCTGTTGATCAATATTGAAATTTTTTCACTGAAATGTGGAAGTTTAAGTTTCTCGAATACAATAAAAAAAAATCACTATCTTTCAACTAGTACGGTATATAAACCAAGAGGCCCAAAAGGGCCTATGCTCTACTGGCATGGCTCTTGTGGTCATTTTCAATCCAGAGCATGTACGTTTGAGTAATAGGCAACACATATATAGTTCACTTTTTGTGTTTGGGTAAGCTGAAAACGCTGCACCTTCAACATCTGAGGACAGGAAGTGTTGTAAGCAGATTAGTTGCATGAACTATTTTAATATGTGCCAAGTAAAGGTAATCTGAGGGTAAAAAATATTTGCTTTCAAAACTGTACTCATGGTCAAAATTTCATTTCTGTAGCTTTAAAAATAAAAAGTAAGTCAAAAGGGGTGGGGCCAGCTTTTGTACAAAGGGGCATTATTTCAAATGTTTTCAAATGCATCATATGATGCTCCACAACAAATATCAAAGGTATTGGCCTTGTGGTTTGAAACAAGAAGATTTTGAAAATATTACTTAAATAAGTCTCTAGGAAAATTGTGACACCCAGGGCAGTGCCAGTTTTGACCCAAGGGGCATAATTTGAACAACCATGGTAGTGGACCACTAAATAAAGCCTTGTTCAAAATAGCAAGGATTTGCATAGTGGTTTCAGACAAAAAGGTTTTAAACATTTCCCAATTTAAGGGGGGGGGGGGTCTGTCCCTTACAAAAAAGAGAACTCTTCCCGGGGCATCCACCAACGTCGCCGAGGTCGTTTGTGTTGCTGCACTGGTCCCTTGTGGGACGATCTCCGTGGGAGGGGGGCAGTAATGACCCAAGGGGCATAATTTGAACAAACCTTCACAAGCAATTGTGACTTTACATGTAAACTTGGTTAAAAATAGACTTCGCTCATGTAGACTTGGCTAAAAAAAGACTTGCCTGAAAATAGCATTTTTTTAATACTTTCAAGACCCATAATTCAGGCATGCATGGGCAGATCTGGCTGGTTTTCAAAAGGAACCGAGTTCTAAAGGATATCTAAATACTGTACAAGTTTCATCAAGATACAATCAAAACTGAAGACTGTATCGTGTTCACAAGCTAGTGTTTACACAATAGCATTTTTTTATACTATCAAGGGCCATAATCTAGGCATGCATGGGCGGATCTGGCTGGTTTTCGAAAGGAACCGAGCTCTAATGGATATCTAAATACTGTACAAGTTTCATCGAGATACAATCAAAACTGAAGACATTATCGTGTTCACAAGCAATTGTTTACAGACGCACGGACGCACATACTACGTACACATTACCATCGCTTACGCTCTTCTGGCCTTTGGGCAGTAGAGCTAAAAATCAAATCATTTGCAATTATAACTAGCCAAATTCACTTATTTATATTATAATAATTCATTTTACTTCAAGACTGAAATTGTGACCATAAAAAAATATTGACAACAGGTTTTGATTTTTGAACTTCCATTATTTAGCTTTCAAAATAAGAAGATTTTGTACTTCCAAGAAATGGAATTTGGAAGTTTAAACCCATTTCTAGGGAAAATAGTATAATACCGGTAATATACTTCCAAACTTCCTCTAACAGGAGCCCTGCTTATATCATCAAGGAGTTGACTTTCATTGTTTTGTTACAGTGCATGACAGGAATGTAAAGAATGTATACAAAACTTATGGTATTTTTTTGTCATTTATTTTCAGCCAGGAGTTAAAGAACTGAGCATCTGCACGTTTTAAAGGTGGCCAAGTAAGGCTAACCTCTGCCAAAAGATTAAGACATGCCTGGCTATTACAAAATCAAAACTTATAAAACAGTCATTAGTCTTATCGCTATGTTTACATGATGTTATCATTTAGTGACCCTCGATAAAAAATAACATCAATGGCTGAGGCATTAACCTGTCAGATTCAGCATGCTTAATACAAGCTAGGTGATTTATTCTTATCTGTTATCTACCATGTCCATGAAGTTTACCTTTTCTTTCATTCTTATAAGGAAAATGACATTGGGAGGGCTCAACATTAAACAAACAATTCATTTTTATTTAGAGTTACCGGTACATCATTCTTTTTAGTCTGTCGCCCTCAAATTTTGTTTAGAAAATATACAGATACAATGAATTATGTGAAATCTATTGTATCCATAAATATTTTTCTACTGAAATACAGTATCTTAAGGATTTAGTACCGGGGTATCTTTGTTTAAGATTTGATTTCAACAATTTGTTACCCCTGAAGCGTCTGATGACAGTCACAAATTTGAGAGGTCAGATTTCTTACACGCATAGCCTTAACATCAGCAGTGTCACTGCCACAAAATAATGTTCAGGTTTAAAGGGATCATATACCAGATGATAAAATTGCAAAAAGAAAAGAAATGTGTCAAGAACTTGATATATTTTGTGTACAATGGATTGAATCTTAGTTCTTACTTTATGTATCTTTACTAATCATGTGACTTTCACATGCTAAATATACAGACCATAAACTAGGAAACCACTGCCCTATTTAAAAAAGGGTACCTCAGCTGAGACAGCGACAAAATATTCGTTTAATCATGTATTATTGGCCCCATACAAGCTCATACTGACGATTCTAGACTTGTTTTGAGGAAATACTGTATGTGCCGATTTTGGGACTATCTGGTGTCTAGTCCCTTTAAACAATAATTCATTAGCCCAATCTTAATAATAAAACCCTTGTTTGTACCTACCCAGCGGGGTTTCGTTCTGGCCCAGACGACCAGTCCCAGATCCAGTCTGTCCCTGGCTCCTCCCTCTCATCCTGACAACAGAAGAATAAACATGGGTTCTTTCTATATTTCTTAGTTAAAGCTGCACTCTCACAGATTGAGCATTTTGATAACTTTTTTGTTTTTTGTCCCGGAACGAGCCATTTTTTGCGAAAATCAATGAAAGCCAGTGATATAAGACTGCTGACAAAAAATCAGAACCAAGAATTTCATATTTAAGTTCAAAAATTGATGTTTTATGCATTTTTCGTAAACCGTTAGTAAAGGTTTAAGCCATTTGACATTAATTTTCGAACGGAAATATGAATATCTGTGATCTGATTTTTTGTCAGCAGTCTTATACCATTGGTTTGCAGGTATTTACGCAAAAATTGGCTCTTTCCAAGACAAAAAATAAAAAAGTTGTCAAAACAGTAAATCTGTGAGAGTGCAGCTTTAAACCTAGTAAACACACAAACCTGTGAAATTAGTTTTAAACAAAAGACATAATCACGCTTATTGGCCAGACGCTACACAAGAATGTGGACTCTTTTGTAGCGGAAAACAGAGCACCCGGAGGAGACCCACTTACCCAGCTCACTTAGTTTGGTACATGTACCTTCAACCTTAACTCAAAGATGTAAAGGTCAGACATTAGAGCCAGTAGCCCTGTTGACAATGTTTGACTGGTTGCATGCCACAATGCCACATGTCTACTATACATACATGTACTCTGTCCATAAACTATTGAACCCATGTCTTCAATAATTATGCAAATTTTGTCACCCAGATATCATCATAATATTGGGAAAGCAAATGACCCGGAGGTGGATAATTATCAAAATTGACAGATTGACAAAGCAATGTGGCATTAGCTTAGATAGTGGGGCACAGTTAAATGGGCAGGTCATTGAGCCCTACCATTTCATATAATAAATCTTTGATATTAATAATCCATACACCAAAGAGATGATCTAACCTGTGAGTTGGAGCTGTGGGAACTATGTGAGCTGAGGGCTAGCTCAGGAGCCGGGCTGCTAAGGCCTTTTGGGCTGAAAGAATACATTCAATTGTGAATCAGTTTTTTTTTGTTCCAATTTGTCTCTGTGGAAGACACTGAACCTAATTATAAAATTTAGCTAACATTGAGAAGTTGGCTCGCCTCAGGATGGAAGTTCTTGCCGAATAATAATTTTCCAAAACTTTCAAGTGTATCTTAAGGAATAATATATACGGCATTTGATGTTTGAAGTCTCTTGGGCATATATAAGAAAAAGACAAAAATGAAAAAAATTGTTTGATTCCAACCAATCAATGAAAATAATTTGTTTTTAAAGAAAATAATTTAATTTCATTTTGTTCTGAGCTCCACTCCCTACATATTATCATTTATAGCTACAGTTTATTGTGGCATTGATTTTCATGAGAAATTATGAGATATCTACATAATAGATCAATATTGACTAACACTCAGCTGGTGACCAAACAGTCGAAGTACACCAGTAAAAACCATCATTGGTTCAGAATAGGAATATGCTGTTGTGATAACCCAAGAATCAATACGCAAATCAAATATGCCAATGCAGTAACATTTAAACCTTACATTGCCGTTGCACCAGTCACATGACTTATTAATGGTGATATTGTCTCGATATGGTACAAATAAGGGATGATCAACTTGATTGTTTTGCACAACTTCAAGAAAAGGCCATTTTGGGGGCTTTTTTGTTGGATTCCATGGAATCATTGAAAGAAATTTTTGGAAAAGGACACATGATTTTTTTCTGAACTTTGTTGATCTGTGACTATGCAGCTTTATTGTGCTCAGCAAAACAACAATTGTAAGATAGTGGCTCTGGCAATAAAGGATGTTGGGACTTCCTGGTTACAGGGCTTACAGCTGTATGCCTTTATAAATGTCTTCAAATATGAGACAGTTATAACCAGTAAATTACAAGTACATTTTTACAATACCACAGCTAGAGAAAAAGAAAGAAGTATGGGCGTATTTCATTCTTCTAAATTTATTTTCTTCTTGCATGGTATAATTTATTTGCAAATGAAGAGGACTGAATCACCTACATGTAATAGCTTATAATATAGAAATGTTACAAGGTTCCAATCATCATTTTTGCCACAACATAATTTGTTGTGTATATTTATTACAGCTATGACAGCCTTGTCCTAAATACCACTTTCTGCACAGAGTGATAAACTATAAGCACAACCATATGATAAGGTCACTTGAAGTTTACCTTTGTAATAAAACAACGAGTGCATTGAATTCAATTGTTAAACATTACCCAAAGAGTTTAATTTTTTAGTATGAAAAGCATCATTTTGCCATTCTATTACTTACAATGATTTAAAATTTATTTTATCCTAAAGGTATTCTTACTGGTATTCTTTATTTTAATTCATTCTTCTATATCAAGCAACCTAAAATTTGGAGACATACCAGTTTGGGGTTTAAAAAAGAAAAATGGCAGTCTTTCTCTGAGTATATGTTGTAGTTAGAGTTCAATTTTTGGCAATCTACAGAAAATAAATATTTTTATAGATCGTAAAAATTGGACTCAAACTTATTTGGTGCTTGTAGGTGCATTCGTCAGAATCAATGTAAGTAAAATTAATAAACAGAAAAATTGGAAAATCCTCGATTTCCATTCGCCAAAACAAAAGTGCAAACACCGTTGCCAAGTATATGCTTCCTTTAAAGATGCACTCTTAATCCCAAATAAGATTTACCACAATTAATAATATTGTTTTAAAATTCCAAAAAGAATAAATAAATGTCAGAAAAAATGGTTGCTATGACCGATACCAAGTTTAATTTGAAAGAAATGAGCATAAAACAGCGTATTTCTACCTTACCAGACTATAGTAGTCTACAGTTAATATCTTAGCATTCACCAATCATTTAATATTTTAGCGCTCTTCGCTATTAAATTCACGGTTACAATCTCAGTAGTTAATATTTTCCATATAAATGCATTATTTAGTAAGTAGTTTAAGGTTTAGCAGTAAACATTCATGTTTGTTGTGTATGTATTTATTTTGAATAAGAGTATCACTTTAACAACTGACACTAGTTGAACAAGTAAGCCTTGGTGGAAAAATAGACTGAATGAAACTATTTTTGGTGCATTCCTCAATATGGATTTTCGTTAAATAAACGAAGAGAAAATTTGAAGAATTTTTTTTTCGTCATTTGCCAACACACAAATGCAAACACCAACAAAGATTGAAGAAAGAGTTGTTTGCCTAATTAATTTAAATATTATTAGCTGAGATATTTAAACATTATAGTTATAAATAGTAAGTATGCAATGGGGCATTTTATATCATACATGTACTGTACAACCATAAAATGAATATATATTAAAAATAACTTCCTTTGCAAATTTGAAATGTTGTCAGAATGCTGACAGAATCAAAAACACAGTTAGAGACTCTCACTATATTAAACAGAAATAAATAAACATTGTAGTAGAATTGAAGAGAAATTACAACAACAATCAAATGGTACCTTTTGGCATTGTTTCAAATCTGGTAAAGCCACTGCATGATGTAGAAGATGTTTTGAATTTTAGTACGTTGAAAATGGTTTGTAAACACTACTATTTTAGATTATAAGAAGTATACATTTTTTAGGCCACAAGTAATAAAAAATACATTCAGAAGCAAAATATTCAATACCTCCCCCGCGCTGAAGCTTCCCTACTGTTGCTGTTGGACTCTCGCTGTGCATCATTGAGGAGCTTCTCAATGTTTAGCGGCGTATATAACCCGCTTGCATGTATTTCATTGTTCTCTTTCTCTTTCTCTGGAGAACATGCCTGGTAGTACAGGTCTACCCATGACTCTGAAAAATACCAATAGCATGTTGAAGAGTACATGCAAGACTGTGGTTACCACCTGAAGTAAAACAGTGACTTTTTACAGTCTGGAACAAACAGCCTTGATTTTATATATATATATACTGTATGTCTATGCTGCCTCAAATCAAATGAAGGTAAAAAAAATCATGGTGTTATGATGATGAACTTTTGTAGGCCAGCTTCATTCCTTCTGAAAGACAGGAAGATATTTACAGACTACCAACAACAAGGATACTTTTTTTGCATTAGGCCAGTTAATATTTTTTTATAGATTTTTTTTTTAAAATAATATTTTCAATAAGTTCTCATTCCAGATAATGCCTGCTTAAAATACTCAGCCTGAAGATAGTTTTCTATAAAAAAAATGGTATCAATGGAAAATGGTTTGAATTTCAGTGAATTTGATCACAGTGATTTGGTGGGAATGAGCTCCCTCTTTGGTGTCATTTGACCTGTACAAAATTTAGTGACATTAAACCTAAAATAGTTTTTTTTTTCAGAAATGACACCAAAGCGGGAGCTCATTCCCACCAAATCACTGTGAATTTGATCCTACTCCCAGATCTGATGAAACCATACATAGTAATTAAATTTAATAATGCCACAAGTTTTCTTCAATTAAAAATATTCAGATTCATTTTTTTAATACAGAGTAGTACACTAAAATACACCATTTAGTTTAATGTATTATACAGTAACAGTTATATAACTTTATAAGCATGTTTTTTTTAACAACAGATGTATACAGACATCACATTTCATTTCAAAGCTTATATTTTCGTCAAAACCGTTCTGCGTACACAATTTGCACTTCCCTAACGTCAAATCAAGGTACGGCCCCAGTAAGCTATAGACTGTATAATTGAAGCACATGTATTCAACTTCAGCAGCGAAACGTGCAGGGCTGCACCTGCTACTGTATATTCAGCGGGGAAAAAGAGGCAACAAATTACTCGTTTTTTAACTCAATTATACGCAATGTTTTAAAATAAAGACTTCGATCAAGTCTGCATTATTGTTACTCACCCCTTAGTTCATCTTTCTGTAGGGGAATATTCTCCGAATTCATCTTAAAAACGTTGTTTGCGATAGCAAAAATGTAAGGCGTAATTTCAATGTTTGTTGTCGTTTCGTTTATTTACATCTGACGTCAAACAAGTTGACCTACTTTGGACAGGGGACGTAATTATCAATGTCGCTTATATCTATGCAAATCGGTGAATGGGGTTACAACTATAAATAATTAAGCCGTGTAAATACCTCGCAACGGTAACTTCCCCTTTCTAAACAAGTGGTTAACATTTCTTTGTAGACTCAAATAGATAAGTCATGGTGATTTATAACATCTTGTATCATATTTATTGTACCAACTATTCGTCATATCTTGTGTCACAGTGAAGGGATGTTTCAGTTTCACAATCAGTCTTATGTAACCATTTAAGTCACATGATCAGAAAATGGCGGATGTACAATAGCAAACTCCGCGCAGTGTTACTTCCCTTGCAGTACAGTAATCACTGCCTTCACAAATATCACGTGATGATAGAAACGGCACGTGATTGCAATTTACAAAATGGACGGAACACCTTTAAAAGAAATTCCAGCAACATGTTTCATTTGTTTAGAAAATAAACGATTTTATTCCATAAAAGGAAAAAATGCAAAACGTTCGATACATGTCTGAATAGCTAACAACACATCCATGTTGATATTGTAATTTGTAAATCCTACTTTCAATTTGAAAAAAGACCGAACATTTCCGAATGTTTTTTTTAATTGTTATTTTTCTATAAAACATATTATGCCTATCAACTGGCGTAAAGTAATTATTTAAGAAAGGATATAAGAATAAATATATATGATTAAAAAAAATGCCATTAAAAGTTTTCATCCAATTTTGGATGAAAATCTTGTGGTGGCAGTGATTACTGTACTGCAAGGGAAGTAACACTGCGCGGAGTTTGGTACAATAGCCCAAATAAAGAGGTTTTATCTGAAAATTTATTATTTACATCTTACCATTTTTGTCCTTGTTCCCTTTGCAAAAAGAAGAAATATGATATTGTAAAGACTTGGTTTCATTGTTCTTGGAACTCCAATATATTAATGGGATTCTCCAATAGATACAGTAGGCACTAACAATTGCAAAACGTGTCCCAATCAATCTGTCACATTCAAAGCTTGGCAACCAGCAGTGCGTTCAGTAAACATGTTTGCAGCAAAGGCTTCGTGTTTGGTTTCCCGCTTGATGCACTGCGTTGCAACAGGGATACAAATCAAAATGTTTGCGATCGTTTTATGAACGCTCGCCTTAGTGAACACACTGCAGCCTTAAGTCCCCAGGGGGAAGATACTTTTTAATTATACCACCCCCCTACAGTAAACTAGTCATTTCAAAATGCTGTACAGGGTTCTTTTTATATAAAAAAAGATTAAAACACACTTGCTGTACAGGGTTTCTTTTCTATTCTGCCTTAAAGACGACATAGCCTAGACAGCATTCTAGTATGACTAAGGTTTGCAACCTGGGCCCTGCTTGCAAGTCAGGCACATTATCAATTCAGCTTACCCAGATAACTTGCTAAATATTACTCTTTGATCTTTGTGAGAAACAAAGACTCTTAGATACAAGGAGATGTGTGTGTGTGTGATACTCTATTTTTAGGGCTTTGAATAGTCTTCTTCTTAAATTCTTGTTCTGTGCGCAGTGTAAAGCAAATACACAGGAGGCATCTTACTATATTTTTCCAGCCCTAACCTCTTATATCTAGTGCTAGCCATTTTCTAATGTCTACCCTATGACACTGTTGGGGATTAAGCCCGTGACCTCTCGATCCTGAAGCTGACAAGCTACCGCTAGGCCATCTGTGGCTTAATCCATTAATTGTTTTTGAATCTGACAACAGTTAGCAATTAAGAGAAAGTTTTATAAGCTTTCTACAGGAGTGCTACTAACACAGAAGTCAGAGTTAGCAAAGTCAGCTGTGTCCCATTTAAAACTTACATACAATTACTTGTACAGTAATTTGGTCAAATCACAACACATGCAAATTGGTATAATAATTTACCTAAAAAATCTTTTTTACAGAAAGAAGTCTCCAGAGAAGATCGTTTGGTTTGTGATAACTAGTTTTATCAGCTAGATACTGTGTGAATTGCGAGGAAAACTCCACACAACAGTAACTTCCTTTTGCTGTACAGTACTTCCCTGCTCTTCAAGGGATATTACTGTGTGGGAGATTGTTAGTGAGGATGAAACTTCTTCAAGCTTGCAGTAGACTGTATACAACACAGGCGGCAGTTAATTCGAGACAGCTAAAGTCAGCCTATGATGCTGTAGTTATTGGCGGAGGTACTGTTTAGTTATTCAACTAATAATAGACATATTCAAATAAATAAAATGAATATAGTCAAAGCAAAATGCAAATTGACTTTGCATTCAACTTCTATGAATCCTAAAAAGTGTTTTTAATTTAGTGTGTCTTATTTTAATCGTGTATGTTTTAAAACACCTTTTTATATTTTACTGTAATCCCTAATGATGTTGCTTACTCTGTGTTTTTAGGCCATAATGGTTTGGTCTGTGTATGTATTCCTTTTGTTCGCCTAGCAAGATTTATTTTCCATAGCTAATAATTACAATTCACCTTGCCTCAATTTAACACTTACCCATGTCCTTCTCTCAGTTATATTAATGCATACACGTAGTAAGATGTTAAGTTATTCCCTTCTTCAGTGACTTCCCATATATTGAGTCTTTCAGTATTCTGTCTGTTCAAAACTTTCAGAAATCATGTAGTAGGGTTAAGCATGAGTTCTTAAGTTCAAGACTAATCCTGAGAATAAGAATTGAGAACTTTAAACTTCAGGCTATTTTACAGTTGTAACTTGTATAAAGGATTTGTTTTGCTCAGATATTTGCATCAAAACAGTAGGAAGTGTAACCTAGAAATGAATAAAAATGACTCTGAAACTATTTCAAAATGTGAAACTATTTCAAAATGGGTCTAAATGACCCTTACTAAACTCTTTATGGGGCATGAAACTGTCATACTCAAACACATTCCACCTCTTAATTTTCAGGATTGACATTTATCAGCTGTTAAAACCTCTGATTAGGGTTAGCTAAGTTTTTAAATCAAGCTTTGAAGAATTTTAAAATTATGAATTTGATAGGAAACTGGAAAATTGTGTTAAAATGAAGCAAATTTATGTTCCAACTGCCAAATATGTACTTATTTATTATCATATAAGTCATCAATTTTGTAAGAGTAGAAGTTTGCAAAAGCTCAGTGGTTGTAAATATCACAGAACCGCAAGTCCTGAACTGGAAAAATGCTTTGAAAGCTTTCTCAAATTTTGGATTATATAACAGGGATTATGACTTTTTTTGTGCCAATTTCCAGTGTAAGAATACGGTAAGCGGATGTTCGTCCCAAGTCTTATTTTAATGACTGTATTGAGCTGATCTCCATGAGAATAGAAAACTGTTGCTAAAGCGGGCAGGGTAAAGCCCCTTCCTGAAACTGCTCACCTGACAATGAAAGTGCCTAGCTTAAAAACAATATTGTACACTTGTATATGAATACATTTAATAGACTTTTCTCCTTACTAAATCAGTAGAAATTAAATGTAGTAGTAGATGTTCAATTTACATTTTTCTTTCCTTAAATCTCTAATTAAGCCAAAAATAAAACAAATACCTGTTTTCCGACTGTTAAACAATGTAAAAACTAAAAACATTCATATATAAAATTTCATAGAAGCCATTCAAAATCTTTTTCAAAATGATTAATTTTGTACTAGTCTTGTCAAAAGATTTATCTAACAAATTTCATGTTACTTTGCCAAGAATATGCATTTTGTCAATAATATGTGTTTGTCAAGAATTTGCTTGGCTTTGCATGTAAAATTTAATAGTTTTTGGAATGCTAAAATTTAATATTTTGCATGGTAGAAACCAACATCTCTGCTTTTGAGCCAAACATGATAAACCTTTACTTTGTTACCTTGTATACCTTGGCCCGTGACACTTTTCTTTCATGTTTAAGGGAACTGTGCAAAATAATATTTTACAAAAGCAAAATAGCAGGGATTTTATTAGGAGATAGAGATGATTAGCTTTGGAATATTAATTGTGTTTGCTGTTTTTCCAGGCCTCCTACCTGCAGAAGGCGGGGCTGGATGTGTGTGTTCTGGAACGGCGCCATTTGATTGGTGGAGCTGCAGTCACTGAGGAGATTGTTCCAGGTAATGGATGTCTGTATTGTTATACTTCCATATTTGTCTATATCCTCTTTGTTTTTTGTGCCTTATGTCATTCTTTTGGGCTGTTAATTGCCTCTAAATAAGTTTGTCTTCGCATGCGAGTTTGGTTTGGTCCAAGCCGGACAAGGGAGTTTCATCAGGGTACTCCAGTTATCACTGTTATCACTGCACTCTTGCTCAACATCGGACGGACAAGAGTGATTAATGTAATGTTGTAATAACTTGTTTTACAATCATTGTAAATAAAGAAGTTTAGACTAAGCTAAATAAGACATAAAAAAAATAATAAGTTGTTAAGATGGTCAATCTGTGCACCTTTAATGAATCATATTTTAATTGTAAATAGTTAAGGGTATGACTGCTGTACTGTTGGCCCTGGGTTAAAATGATTCGCAAATATCACTATGGTTATAAGTCCAGAGTTTGTTCCCCTATCACTACTTCATACATGCCATAGGAAATATTTCCAGCAACACACTGAAATTACAACAATTTTTGGAATTAGTCAACATGGTCTTTGATGGTACAAAAAAGCTACAGATTGTTTGTTCATTTAATTTTAAACTCATAATATTATGGATGCTTTCCACTGTCAACCTTGAGCTAGTTTTTTTTTTTTTTTTTTTAAATTTCTTTTTTTTTAATTCCAGAGATTTTTTGATCCCCTGCATGTATGCTACATTATTGATACTGTTTGCAGTATCAGTATGACAGAGACCAGACTCTATGATTCCGGACCGATTGTAATGTTGATATTGATACGTTTGTAGTTAGTACAGCCATTATCATACATGTCTTGAATTGTCTATTTCTTTTGTTTTCTTCTCCAGGTTATAAGTTCTCCAGAGCCTCCTATGTGTTGAGTTTGCTGAGACCACAGATTGTTTCAGATCTCGACTTGAAGGTAAAAATGTCTGTGTTGTAAGTGTCGTTAAAGGAAAATGTAAATGTTTCCTTTGTTTGTTAATTTGGCATTTGTTGTCTTTTAGCTTGGGTAGTCGTTGTCAAGATTGAACTTGTCTTGGGTTTTGTCTAGGTTTTAAAAAGGACAGGGTGCTGCAGAAGAGGGACAAAAGGGCATATTGATTCAAGGCTGTGATTTGAATTTGACCAATAGTTTTAGGAATGTGTTAAAATTAAGTAATATTTTGTGTCAACTGCCATATTTGTGAAGCTTATAAGTATTTATAATCATAATTTAAGTTTGAATCAAAACAACAGAAAATTCCACAGTCTCCAGTATTGAATTCTATGAAGGCAGAAGGGTGCACACGTTGGTCTCCATGAGGACAGAAGGGTGCGCATGTTGGTCTCCATGGGGGCAGAAGGGTGCACATGTTGATCTCTATGAGGGCAGAAGGGCGCTCTCCATGAGGACAGAAGGGCAGAAGGGTGCACACTTTGGTCTCCATGAGGGCAGAAGGGTGCAAAGGGTGCACATGTTGGTCTCCATGAGGGCTGAAGGGTGCACATGTTGATCTCCATGAGGGCAGAAGGGTGCGCATGTTGGTCTCCATGAGGGCTGAAGGGTGCGCATGTTGGTCTCCATGAGGGCTGAAGGGTGCGCATGCTGGTCTCCATGAGAGCTGAAGGGTGCGCATGCTGGTCTCCATGAGGGCTGAAGGGTGCGCATGCTGGTCTCCATGAGGGCTGAAGAGTGCGCATGCTGGTCTCCAAGAGGGCTGAAGGGTGCGCATGCTGGTCTCCATGAGGGCTGAAGGGTGCACATGCTGGTCTCCATGAGGGCTGAAGGGTGCACATGCTGGTCTCCATGAGGGCAGAAGGGTGCTACCAAAAAAGGACAGGGCGCAGCACCCTTCCATAACTCTTTAGCTGAAACCTTCCATATCTCAAGAAATAAAGGATAATTGTTATGTCAGTGTTGTAGATCACAGTATATTTTACTGAGTGATCACCAAAAGTTACCTTTCATGAGTGGCATAGCCACAATTGAATGATTTACCTGCGATGTTCAAGAAATGAAATATATATTTACACTGTAACAACAATATTTTTTATGTGCCTGAAAAGGATATAAAATGGAAATTAATTGTAGTTTTTCGGAAAGATGCTTCAAATTGTATGAAAACGTAACATCATTTCAGAAATAATTTTTGAAACTAGAAAAATATCAAATGGATTAATTTTCTTTGTTTGAAACAGTGAAATATCATTTATTTCTATGATAAATCTCTATAAACAACAGGAATCATAAAATCAAGGTTATTCTATGTATAATTTTGATCAACATATTAAAAAATTATACTTTTATCTTCAACTTTTTCATTATGCTGATATTAAATCATGTACACTTTTCATTTCCATTTTTACAGAAGTATGGTTTAAAGGTGTACCTCCGAGACCCGAATGCCTACACGCCCCTTATTGAGCCAGTCAGGGTCAAAGGTCAAGAGGTCAGGTCCTTGACCTTGGGTAGGGATGCTGCTAAAAATAGACAACAGATTGCACAGTTCTCTGAAAGAGATGCACAGGTTGGATGCTTTTCATGGCTTTGACAGTTTTATTTCTCACATTAATACTTAAACATAATGATTATTCTTTAAGGGACTAGACACCAGATGTTTCCAAAGTCGACTAATATGGTATTTCTTCAAAACTAGACTACAACTGTCAATATGAGCTAGTTTGAGACTGATAATACATCGTCTTTTCTCTTACATGGTTTCCCAGTTTATTGTTAGGTAGTATATTTAGCTTGTGAAAGTCACATGATTAGTACAGATACATAAACAGAATGCTATTTTAAAATTTACTGGGATTAAATTTGTAGTAAGTTTTCAAATTTAAAAAATACGCAAAAACTTTGAAAGATACATATGTCCTAAGCGATGTGATACATCAGTAAATAAAGATAAAAAAGTTGAGGTATTGTCATAGCCTTCCTTCCGTTTGCAAGCTGGCATTTGCAAGAACTAAAGATTGGCCTTAACTAAAAAATATGTTAAAGATCTTAATATGAAACTTAGTGCACATGTTCCAATCATTAGGGAAATGTCAAATGTACAGCTAGGCACATAATTCTGGTTTGAATGATTAAGATATGCCCCATTTTTACTGAAAAAAAGACTAGCTCAAGACATTCTGTTCGTCCTTAATAAAAAATCATGGATTGGTTTTATACAAATTATACAAATGAGTTCAGAATTTTGTGGGGTAAATGGCACAAGTTTTTAATGTGACAATAATAGTGAGTTGTTTCCCTTCGGCTGTGAACCATCATTTTTACATTCATACTACATTCAAATAGTATGCAAAAGTGCAGAGAGCACAATATGACTCAAATAAGATTTTAAGCTGTGGCTTTTTTAAACTACATGTTTGTTTTCATTATGTTTCCATAAACAGAGGTACACAGAGTTTGAAGCCTTGTTGGACAGAATAGTGACCTCCCTGGACCCTATGTTGGATAGTGCCCCGGTAGATGTGTCATCACCATGGAAACACAGGTCACTCAGAGAGAAGTATGCCACCTTGACCAAGGCTAAACAGCTTTACAACTGTGGTAAAAAATATATATATTTATTTATTTTTTGCATAAAAACATAATTTTGGTCAGAACTTTGGAAAGTTTATGCATTGCTTAAATATCATGTTAGGATATTTTCCAAAATTAATCTGGTTGTATGATAAAAAAATATATATAATTCAATAGTTTGAACCGAAAGAGAAATGTGGTTTGCTTTATTTCATATTCAAAAAGATATCTTGGCAATTTCCAAGGGCTATTCCATTTAAACATATCATCCCCAGGGGGAAGATCCTTTTTAATTATACCACCCCCCTACAGAAGCAATATTACTCTTTTTGGGTCCAAATCAGCCCTAAAAGACGCCAACCCATATACTATTTAAATAATTGCTTTCCTTCTGTGGCTTTTACTGGAATAGCAGTAAATAAAATCTTTATCAGTTTGTACTGAATTCTGAATATTAACCTCCACTTTTAAATCTACTGCAGCACGGCAGCTTGGTAGAGACAGCCTTGCCTTTTATGAGCTGATGACAGCTCCTGCAGTGAAGGTGCTCGATAAGTGGTTCGAATCAGAGCCCTTGAAGGCCACGCTTGCCACTGATGCTGTTATAGGTATGGAAATTATATGACATTGTTCTCCATAATTCAAATATTATTTGATTTGAAATTGTGTTAGGTATTAGACAGGCTATTGTTAATAATAATTGTATTTTTTTTTAGAATACTTGTAATCCTGATCCTTTAGGCAGGCTTTTTAGCCAGGATATACAGTTGAAGCCTGTTAGCTGGACCTTGTTTGGCTTGATTTTCTTGTTGCCTTGAACTACGTGTAAAGGACAGATTTCTTTATGCTGAAGGTAAATAATCTCGCTTGGCTCTAATTTTTCAAGCCTCAAGGTATTTTCGCCGATCCCTGGGAGTTCGAGGCAGCGGGGCTTGACTGTATTTGACTTTATCATTGATGATTGACCAGTTGCCAAGTACTTACTGCAACTTTTTCGAGAATATTTGGCGAGGTTTTTCAATTCATCTATTGGGCAATGCAACCATATGATTTCATTTATTGATAAAATGTAATCCTGTTATTGGTCCACTTGTTTGATTGACAACTGGCCAATTCATGCATTGTGGCTACTGTTTGGGTGTTGGAGCTAGTACATGCTTAAATTTGTTGAAAGATATTGCTTGTGTTATAAAACCATTGGCATTTATTATCATTATATGCCATTGCAAATATTTGAATATCCACATGTTTACATTCTGCTTTTCTCGTCAACACAGTTCAGGGATGATACAGTTCTGGAATTATGCTCAAATCAGGAATGAGACCTTTCATTTCCAGACTAATGTACATGTATTTGTTTTATGTTTAGCTGACCAGGCTATGACCTTTTGCATTAAAAAAGAAGCATCATGATATGGATGAATTGGCTTTGAAAACAAATTTCAACAGCGTTTTTTTAAGCCCATTGTCACTGCTTTTGGCATTAAACTTTAACTAAATTTTCAGGATTGAGATTTTGCGCCTGTTATCATCCCTGACAGATGAAACATACATCCACTTTCATTCATTTTTCCCAGGAGCTATGATGAGCCCAGAAAGCCCCGGGAGTGGCTATGTGCTGCTGCACCACGTGATGGGGGAACTTGAGGGTGTCAAGGGGGCCTGGGGATATGTTGAGGGAGGCATGGGAGCAGTCTCCAACGCCATAGCCGACTGTGCCTTAGACCATGGGGCTAGTGTCTTCACTAAAAAGGTAGACAAGTGTTTGATAACATTTGGGGTATTAAGGGGGCCTGGGGATATGTTGAGGGGGGGCATAAGTGCAGCCTCTTACCCCATAACTGACTTTGCCCTGGACATAGGGGGCCAGTCTCTTTACTGATGAGGTAGAGTTTTGTGTCATGGTTTGATATATTTGGGATATTTAGGGGCCTGGGGATATGTTGATGGGGGCAGCGGACCAGTTTCAATACTATAGCCAACAGTGCCCTAGATCAGGTGGCAATTGTCTTCACTAATAAATTAGAATGTCAATAAATGTAGGACTCTCAAGGGGGCCTTGGGTAATGTGGAGGGATGCATGAGAGCAGTTGCCATAGCCAACTCGGCCCTTGACAATCGGGTGTGTTTCTTCACTGATAAAGTAGATTTGTCTATGAAAGTATGACAATTTTTTATATCTTGGCAAAAATATGAATTATTAGTATTTAATAAATGAAGCATTCTAAATTTAGTAGAAAAGCCTAAGCGTGTTATATTTGCGAGAATGCTGTTTTTCAGAGAATTATATGATTATCTCTAGGAATTAAATAGAAATAAATTCTATGTTCAAACATTTGACGGCATAAACATGAATGGCTTATATCTGTATTTAGTGGAAGAATGGGGTTCATGTTTGTTTTAGACCTATAGACCTATCATGTGACATGGTTTATATTTCACAGCCAGTGAAGGAAATAATCACCCGAAACAACGAGGCATGTGGTGTTGTCCTGGACGACGGTACCGAGATCAAGGCCAAGGTTGTCCTGTCTAATGCCACACCAAAAGTCACCTTCCTCGACCTGCTCACTGAGGTATTCCACAGGATCATAAATGATATCAGATCAATGCTTTCTTCCTTTTGTTTTTGTGACATTGTATTTTGACAGGTTGTGTATACTACATGATAAATAACATCATAAATGCTAAGCCGGAAGGCAACCTTTTTGCTTCGAATGATGACTTGAAGCAAAGATAACTTTTCTTTTTCTACACCATTTCAAATGAAACAAAGGGCAGTCTATGACGCTTAAAGAGCCTGGCCTTCATTGTATTACTAGGGTTTGATCAGGTGATTAGTTTCCTCAGACACTTTGACAAACCTGTTTCCAAAATAATGTATTGAGAGTCCTCCATCATGCATCAGTTTTGTGAGAAGGTTTTTTGAATTGTTTCAAGAAACTAAACTCTCAATCAAACTCTTGTTTAATTTAAAATGGTGAATAACTAATAGAGTAATCTTTGTTTAAAGTCTGCATTTGAAGCAAAATATTGCCTTGTGACATTTATGATGTTATTTATCCTGTGCTGTACACACACTGTTTCTATATGCATTTCTTTAAAAGTATATAATATATATTATCTTTAGAGGATTGTACGAGGGCTGTTTATGAAGTTTTTCAGACAGGCTTCGTATTTTTAAATATCAAAAAAGTTATATAATGTTGAATGTAACGTTGATCAAACTTTTTAAAGAGTCACTTTTTGGTCATTTAAGACACATATGATGAAGTAGATGTGACCATATGGCATATACGTCAACGTTGCTAAGGGAACCAACAGTATTGGAACACAAAGCTAAAAATACTTTAAACACTGTTTACATGATGCAAACTTCATAAATTATATGAAATGTTACTCAACATAAAATTGATATCTAATATTCCGAATCCCTCTTAAAACATTGTACCAAATTTGAATGTGATCATAAACGCTAGAAGAACTTAATGGGATTATTAAACTCTTGGGTGAAAACAGAAACTCTGAAAACCTTGAAATTGACATAAAACATGGCGCAAAAATCCTTGTCATGAAATGTGTTATGGTTTATTCCGATCGTTTGCTTCTAATACCTGATCATTTTTACCTTTTAAAAGGAATGTGAAAATGTTTTCTCCTAATATAAAGGTATGAATTTTATCCAATTCTGGCTTAAATCGAAAGATTTGTGACCTAAAAACTATTTCTAAATGCTTTATAGAGGATTTATGAGCGTTGCTCAACCACAATCTACCTTACAACATAAAACATGTAGTAAAAAAGGAAAAAACCGTCCAAACATGAGATCTAAATAACAATTAATTGATCTTTATAGTTTCTTAATATAAAATGATGGGAACAAACACACAATACATAAGATACAGCATAGTAAGGATATATGGAAGGAAACTGTTTGTTGAAATAAATTGTTGTTGTTTTTCACGGTGCCATGACGTGTCAAAGTGTTGTGCGGAAAGGGTTGGTTGTTAAAAACTGCAGATAGAAAGACTTCCAATCAGTATTGTTTAAATAAATGAGATACCGGTAGTCACAATATATTTCATGATATGTTGCAAATATTATATTGTTTACATTAAGGCCTTGTGGTATGAAATAGCTCCTGTCCACAATCTTTACGAATAGCCCTCTTAAAATATGGATTTGAAAGCTATGGCTTGGAAGTAACAATCTTTCTTTGAAATTAAGTTATCCGTTTATTTAAATGATGATATCCTGAAAACAGTAGTCTTAATATTGTTTCCATGGTAATTCATACCTTATTTCAGAATGTGTTGCCAGAAGAGATGAGAAAAGACCTGGAGCTGGTCAGCTTTGAATCTCCTGTGACAAAAATCAATGGTAAGAGCTTTTACCTAACTTGTCTGTTTCAGAAGAAAAAAAGTTAAGATTTGGTAATGAAGTGTGGCAAATCATTAAGAGTGATAAAGATTCTGACAGCTGGAAATTTCAAAACATTAGCACCGCGATTCACCAATGCGTTGTTGCGTGATTGTCATAGCCTTTGTGTTTGTGCCAAAGTGCCACAACAAAAAAAAACAACATTTAAGATATTACAATGAAATGATGAAACTTGGTACACATGTTGCGAGAGACAATTCTTACATTTGGGGTAAATCCATTGTCAATGAATGCATTAATTATAAAACAGAATCATCAATTTCAAGTGGCTGTTAACAAGATACCCAACTTCCTAGCCGACCCTAACACTGGACCAGACTCTGTGATGCCGCACCACCGGTGTACCATACACCTGAACTGTGAAGACACTGCCGACATCACACAGGCTTACCTCGCTGCCAAGGCTGGGGAATACTCCAGCAGGTAGGTTGGCAGTGGAATAATGATGTTCATATCTGAACTGTGACAAGCTAAAATGAAACCTAAAGTACCTTATTATGGTGTATAGAAACAGTATGACATCTTAGTTGCTGTTTACTGGAAAACAAACTACCTCACCTATGGTCAGATGTGTATTAAAGGTCATGGGATCTTTTATCGTTATTTTTACATTTCGTCTTTTCGTAAAACATATTGTATTTTATGCCGAAAACTTTTAAAAGTTCACTTATAGACCAATTTTAGCTTGTTGCAGATTTATGGTACCCTTTCTTTTTGAATTTATCATGTTCGCATTGATTTTTGTCAACAATTTTTAGCCACAGATTTTACATACTTCACCAGTATAATTGTCCTGATCACCTTTTCTGTCCACAACAGTTATTTCAAAGTCATATGTTAAGTCGACTCAAAATTGTAATGTAGCCAAAGGTAGGACATTTATGGCCCTCTCATCCATGTAGCTATGGTGTAAAAACCAACAGAGTATATTATAGTAAAACATGATTTGATTTTATCCTTCGAAGGCCAATGATTGAGATGACAGTCCCCTCAAGCCTTGACCCGACCTTGGCCCCGCCAGGCCACCATGTTGTTCTGCTGTTTACCCAGTATACTCCATATACATTGGCTGGTGGGAAAGCTTGGGACGAGGATGAGAAAAACAAATATGCTGATATGGGTAAGTGGATTTGTATCCATCTTGGCCCCACCAGGCTACCATGTGATCCTCTTGTTTACCCAGTATACTCCATATACACTGGCTGGTGGCAAAGCCTGGGATGAAGATGAAAAAAACAAATATGCTGACACAAGTGAGTTGATTGCTATAATCCGACACCATCTAGGCTCTACCTTGTGGGGCACTATGTGGTTCTTCTGTTTACCTAGTATACAACTACACACCAAAAAAAAAAGTATTCTGACACGGGTATGTGTGATGAAGTAATACTGTTTGACCTTAATCCTACAAGGTCATTATGTGATTCTCATGTTTACTCAGTGTACACCTTACATACTGGCTCAGGGGAAGTCCAGAATGAGACAGGAAAAACAAGTATGCTGACACTGGTAAGTGTATGGTTGAACATTAGCTTAAAGAAGAGTTTGGCAATACAATTAGGGAATCTATAAGGACAATATCAGCAGCCAATCATTTGACTGTGACCTTGTTTAAAGGAAATTTGGTCAAGGCCTAAGAGACACTCATTGAGGGACTCACAAGTCACAAGGTAAAAAACACAGATTACATTAACACTTAAATATCGCTGGAATGAGACAGAAAAAAAACAATTATGCTGACACTGTTTAACATCAACATTGAAATATCTCAATCAATGAATGTTTTGTGTATTTATTCTTAACCAAAAATACATGCATTGTTCATGTTCTGTGTTTCAGTGTTTGGTTGTATAGAGCAGTATGCCCCAGGGTTCCAGGAAAGCGTTGTAGGGCGGGACATTCTAACCCCTCCTGACCTTGAACAGATATTCGGCCTCACTGGCGGGGTAGGTTATAAAGTATGACTATGGGGGAAGGGTGGGGATGATGACAGTTTCAGTGTTTTGTGTGTATAGAGCAGTATGCCCCAGGGTTCCAGGAAAGCGTTGTAGGGCGGGACATTCTAACCCCTCCTGACCTTGAACGAATATTCGGCCTCACTGGCGGGGTAGGTTATAAAGTATGACTATGGGAAAGGGTGGGGATGATGACAGTTTCAGTGTTTTGTGTGTATAGAGCAGTATGCCCCAGGGTTCCAGGAAAGTAGGTTATAAAGTATGACTATGGGAGGGTGGGGATAATGGGGTGTAAGTGTTTGTTCATTGTTGTAGGGCAGGACAGTCTGATGCTGCCCGACCTTGAGATAAATGAAGAATAATGAAGGACTCAGTGGAGGGGGGGGATGGTTGTTTCAGTGTTGTTCTATAAAGCAGTATGCCCCAGGGTTGTAGGGTGGGACAAACTGACCTCAACTGACCCTGAAAGGGCATTCTGTCTCCCTGGAGGGGTCGGTTAAAATGTAGGAATAGTGAGGGGGGTTTGGCAATGGTTGTTTTAGTGTTTTCCTGTATATAACAGTTCACCCAAAGGTTGTAGAGTAGGTGATATTGTAGAACTATGGGTGTTGCTGTGAGTGAAATGAATTTAATCAAAGCATTTAAAACCTGCATTTAGAATTTGTTGAACATTTGAATATTCTGTAGCATTTAAAACTTATAAAATACTATCTTACAAAAGTTCTATCTTACTAAAGTTCCTTTAATATATGATTAAATGAAAATGCAATTTATTAAATTTTGAAACTATTTGTAGAACATATTCCATGGGTCTATGTCCCTGGACCAGCTGTACATGAGCCGCCCCGTCCCCTCCATGTGTAACTACAGATTGCCCGTCCGCGGTCTCTACCTTTGTGGGAGTGGCGCACATCCAGGTATGTTTAGTTTACTCTGAAGTAATTGTTTTGAACTTCCAGTAAACAGATATGAATCACTCTCAAGTCGTATCTGGATAGAAACAAGAGGCTGTACACTATAACCATCTTTGATTTCACTAAATTTAGAATCCAAGTGTTTTGATTGGACTGTAAAAATAACTGGCCAATGGACTAGTTATTAAGTAGTGAAAGGTTTATCACTCAAAATTTATGTTTGTTGTATTGTTTAGTGTCACTTTAAGGGTATAACTGAAGAAAAAGCAGAGCAAGACATAAGTCTGTGGCATAACAGGATATAATGTTATGGTATCCTTCACTATAGCACATTTTATAACCGTTATGTACATATTTTATAGGAGGTGGAGTGATGGGTTCCCCAGGCCGGCTAGCAGCTCTCACTGTGCTGTTGGACAGAAAATAGACCAGAATCCACATGTTCAATCATAAAATACTTAATAGACTACACACATGTATAATTCTATTTGACTAACAGTATCACATCTTTTGATTCTTTTAACAAACATCTACATGTGAACAACTTATGGTGGTTGTCTAAAACCTTAACAGTGGGTTTGTTTTATAATCATATGAATGATACCTAAAGGTTTTCTATCACATTTTGTTTAATATTCAAGGGTTAATTGATCATAACCATGATTTTGCCTAGTTTCACTATGGATTATTATGAATAAATATTTGATAAATTTAACCATTATTATTATAACTTGAGCTTATGGAATGAAGAGCCCATGATTTAAAATTTCTCTTCTGACTTGAGTACAAAAAAATGGGGTTTTGTCATAGCCTATGTGTCATGTCAGGAAACATTATGCAAAAACAAAAGCCTTGGTCATAATTCAAAAAACCATTCAGGATATTCATACAAAACTTGGTATACATGCTGCCACACCCTTGAGACAAAACACCCTTGTATAGCAAGCCCTGAACATCTGGTTTTACTTTCTTTTGAGTTATGTCTCTTGTTTGGTTTTGAAAGCATTAACACACTAGCTTTGCCCCTCAGGGATCTTGTTTACCATCTTAAAACAATTTTAGCCCATTTAACTATGATATGTAAAATGGTTTGAGCTTATGTAATGAAGAACCAATCACTTTATTTCCACATTGTGTTAAAACAGTATGGGTCTATCTATGGCTATAGTGTTTCACCAGTGTGAGGTTTTCTTGCCAGCATGATTGATGGCTATAGAGTAATCTTTTCATTGCATTTTCTAACAGCATTAGCCCGAAATATCAGTACATGTTTGAGCAATGGGGCGAATACAATTAATAATAAAGATATATATTTTACTTACTAATCAATTCACATTATGTTTGGAAAATACATGTACTGTAATGATATTCAATGTATTAAATGCATATTTTGTTATGATCTTGTTTGAATATTATGGATACATATTTAATTATTTATACCACAATAGATTATCCATGAGGTAATGACGAAAAGCAAACACATCATAAATAATTATATGTTACACACACAAAACATGATAGAGTATCTTAAAGTTATTACCATAACAAAAACGTTGGAAAAAGGTGTGAATATGTGTCAAACAAATAAAATATATACATGTTGAAGAATCATGTGAAAGGAATATTTCTGTTGAAAACCAACTGTTTTTCAAGACTATTTTTTCATTCTAGAAATTTTGTCAAAATTATGCCCCTTTTTTACTTAGAATTTAAGTTAAAGTTTGCGTACCACCTCAAATATTTTCAAAGTCCATTGACATCTGGCTTTGAAACTTTGCACGCTTGTTCACCATCATGCCCGCAGCCTGTACACAAGAGGAGGTAACTCTATCAAGCATTTTGACAAAATTTTGTCCCTTTTTCTACTTAGAATATATGTTAAAGTTTGCGTACCCCCTAAAATATTTTCCAATTCAATATATGTAAATATCTCAGCACATCATGTATTGCATTGAAATCTAATCTAACAGTGATCCATGCATGTTTCGCCAAAACTTTTCGAACCATACACAGAAAAGCGGCAGAATAATCGAGCGCGCTGGTGACAGCTCTTGTTTGTCTCCTCGCGCTCAAATCCGTAGAACAATATATTTACAGGGTTCCCACGCTACCGGGGAAACGGGAAAAAGTCGGGAATATCGAAAAGTCTGTTCCCGGTCGTGAAAATGCCTTGAATTTTGCGATTATAGGTTGAAATCGGGAAAAAGCCGGGAAAAGTAATATTTAAAGTTCGAACTGTTTTGGGTACGAAACTAGTAAAAGTAAGTACTCTCGATCATCTAGACGCTTGCATCTGACACTGTTCTGTTGAATTGACTCTGATCAGAGCGGCTGAATGATCGAGACTAAGAAGGTTTCCGTTACCACATGCAAGCGTTTATTTGTCACTGCCGTCTGCATTTAAAAGTTATTTTAAACAAGAAATTGACCGCAGTTTGTCGGGATTCGCTTTATATACGCTGTCAGTAAGAATCGTGGGTGCTATATACAACGATATTTTTAATCTGCAGTATGCTAATTAATGATCATGGATAATTAGCGATCCATGCATTCATCGAAATATATTTTAATACGTGAAATTGGCCCTAGTTCATTAAAATAAAGTTGAGACACGCTGTCAATAACATGTATACATGAATGTTAATTGCAATGATCTTACTAGTCTGCGAAGTGCTATGTACACAGCCTGGCAAATATTTGCTATTCATGTGTGAATCTATGAATGATCATGCCTTTAGACTGACCTTGCTCGTATTTATAGACATTGAGAAGACCACAGTTCTTTGGCCAGTAGACATCATAATAGTTTTAAACTTGTGCAAAAAAGTCACTTATTTTGCATTTTCAGCCATGGATTGATGAAGATTGACGGACAGATACAGCTGAATTGCATGCTCATTGATGCAAGTAGATTTTTTTTAAAGAGAGTTCAACTCTTTTAAAATGACACTGGATGTTATGAGTTCAAGTTGTTCAATATTTGTTTAAAGCTTCCCTCTTACGGATTGAACAATTTGACAACTTTCTTACTTTTGTCTTGGAACGAGCCAATTTTGGCAAAAATCCATGAAAACCAATTATTTAAGACTGCTGGCAAAAAGAAAGATCACAGATATTTATATTTAAGATCAAAAATTGGTGTTTTATGCATATTTATTTAACCGTTAATAAACCATAAAACATAAATTTTCGAATATAAATATGAAAATTAGCGATCTGATCTTTTGTTGGCAATCTTTTATCGTTGGTTTGCAAATATTTACGTCAAAAATTGATCTATCTCAGACAAAAAATGAAATAAGTTGTTAAAAAAGTATCTATGAGAGTGCAGCTTTAAAAAATGTTCAGAAAGTAAGTTTTTGTTCAGAGAGTAAAACTTTTTTTAATGTGATATTTGAGTATATTTACCTTAAGCATGCATTTATCCACCAATTACGAAAATTGGTGTTGTTAGGAGATCAACCGGTACCAAACCATGCTGGCTGATCAGGGTCCACACTGTTCTATGCACTATAATAGGTAAGCCTTTTAGTTTCCAAGTAGCAAATACAAATAGCCTAGACCCTGATCATGCCAGCTGATCCGTGTCTACACTGTTCACAGAGGCCAACAGTATTCAGCATGCTAAAGGTTAATCATGTTGTTCAATAAATGTCTAAGAAGTTCAGAAAGTGAAAGGTTTTGTTTTTGAGAATAAAACCCTTTGAAAATGACATTTGATGTTATTTAACAAGTTGTTTAATAAATGTCAAAAATGGCAAATAAGTTATTTCACTGAAATGTTTCGTTGTAATAACTGTGAAAAGGGTTGAGAGAAAGTCTGGAATTTGCAAAAAAATAATCTTGAAAAAGTCTGGAAAAAGTCTAGAATTTTACTTAAAGAAAAATGTGGGAACCCTGTATTTAATTGGTGTCGCCTCATGTTAGGTGTGTGTATGCTTTTAGTTCATTTGCATTACAAATGCTTTCTTCATGAGTGGTTTCAGGATTTTGCGTTAGAGGGAGAGGGAGGTGGGGGCACTTTGAGAGCCCAACTTACACTATTAATAATTACCATTTCAAAGAGTACATTGAAATATGCTACATCTGTTAATCCTTTTATAGAAATAATTTATTTTAATTGATTCATATTATTCAAAAATTGTATTGAAATGCAAATTATCTTGCATCGTTATTGAAAAGTGTATGAATGCATCAGCAGCATTAACACATGTACACAAATAGCCTTATTTTAGACTATAGCTTAGTTAACAATTTTTGCCTGTAAACCTTCCATTTGATTGCAAGTATTAGATTAATATTTGAGTTACATGATTGCCTAGTTACATGCCTTATTCATTGTGTAATTATGACGTGGATTATATGATGTTGTGTTTGTATAGATTTGAATTAAATGATTTAAGATTATTTTTCTTTAATTTGATTTCATGTAAACATTGATCACTGAGTTTTTGAATAAACTGAGTTTTAATCTGAAGTAAAAAGTCCTACTTAAGCTTTCTTTGAGTGAATTCTCCACCCCTCACCATCCCTAAGCCTTCTTTAAGTGAACCCATTCCTACCCCATCCCTTATCTTCCTTTGAGTGACCACCATCCCTAAGCTTTCTTTGAGTTGACTCCATAGCTAATCCTTCTTTGAGTGACCTCCATCCCTAAGCCTTCTTTGAGTGACCCCCATCCCTAAGCCTTCTTTGAGTGACCACCATCCCTAAGCCTTCTTTGAGTGACCTCCATCCCTAAGCCTTCTTTGAGTGACCACCATCCCTAAGCCGTCTTCGAGTTAACGCCATACCTAAGCCTTCTTTGAGTGACTTCCATCCATAAGCCTTATTTGAATCATCCCCATCCCTAAGCTTTCTTTGAGTGACCCCATCCTTAAGCCCTTTTGGGTCACCCTCATCCGTAAGCCTTCTTTGAGTCACCCAAATCCCAAAGCCTTTATTAAATCGACCCCATCATGAAGCCTTTTTTCAAAGTTTTTTGAGGTACCCCCATCCCTAAGCCTTCTTTGAGTGACCCCCATCCCTAAGCCTTCTTTGAGTCGACCCCATGCCCAATCCTTCTTTGAGTGACCCCCATCCCTAAGCCTTCTTTGAGTCGACCCCATGCCTAATCCTTCTTTGAGTGGCCCCATCCCTAAGCCTTCTTTACGTTGACCTCATCCCTAAACCTTCTTTGAGTGTCCTTCCTATCCCTAAGCCTTTGAGTGACCCCAATCCCTAGTGACCATCTACCCAATCCATACTTACGCCTTTTTTGAGTGACCCCCATCCCTATTCCTATGAGTGACCGTAATCCCTAGTGACCCCCACCCCATCCCATCCCTAGTGACCCCAATCCATATCCAACGTCTTCTTTGAGTGACCCCCATCCCTAGTGACCCCCACCCCACCCCTAAGCCTTCTTTGAATGACCCCTTATCCCTTTCCCTTTGAGTGACCCCCATCGCTAGTGACCCCACCCCATCCCATTCCTAAGCCTTCTTTGAATGACCCCTTATATCCCTATGCCTTTGAGTGACCCCCATCCCTAGTGACCACCACCCCATTTCATCCCTACGCCTTCTTTGAGTGACCCCCATCCCTACACCTTTGTGTGACCCCATCCCTAAGCCTTCTTTGAGTGACCCCCTCACCTAAGCCTTCTGTGAGTGAAACCACCCACCCCATGCCACCCGTTACCGATATTACTCAATGTTGTTCATTGCTCATTTACTGTTTTGCCCTCCGGTATGGAATTAGCAAAGAAATAATAGACTTAGACTTGTTGGTTATAACTTAAAGAATCAAACCCAAACATTAGGTAGTTTTCTGATGGCTCCATAGACCTGAATGTTAGATGTGGATTCCAGGTGACCGCATACACTTTTGATGATATTATTATATCTTTATTTCAATTGAAATCGGACGTATATGACCTAATTTGCAGTCAGTGAATGCCAAACAAACTTGTCTGCCCTATAATTTTGGTCAAGTTTTTAATCCCCCACCACGGAGTTGTGAGGGGATTATTGGAATGCACTTCGTCCGTCTGTCTGTCTATCTGTCCGTAACATTTCGTGTGCGGGCTATAACATACTTATGCATTGATGGATTACCATATAACTTGTTTTAAATGTTGTCCTCTTTGAGACGATTTGCCGTGACCTTAACCCACGTCCATACCTCAAAGGTCAAGGCCACACGAGCTTTTTAAAGGTCAGAATACATATGCTCGTGTCAGCGCTATAATTTACTTAGGCATTGCAGGGTTATCATATAACTTAGTTTAAATGTTGTCCTTATTGATACGATGTGTAGTGACCTTGACCCGGGTCCATACCACAAAGGTCAAGGTCACACGAGACATTTAAAAGTCGAGTACACAATTGAAAGTGTTTGTGAATTAAGTGTTGAACAAGTTGCACTGATTAATACTCTGAGTTTCTGCCCAGCATTATCATTATGTGCAACAAGTATTTATATATTTAATGACCATGGACAAAAATGTGATAATACGTCACCACAATATATATGTATCACTTTATCGAAAATACTTAAGACTATCTATTTCACCGATTTTATAAATCAAAGACTCATTTTCCTTCCTTTTTAGCAAAAATAAATTTGACATTGATCTTCCTTCACTACACACAATCTAAATTACTTTGACAAACATCCTTTTATAACATGTTCATATATCCAAGAATATTAAGATTACCGATCAAACAACTTGTATTTCCTATTTTCCCACTCTTGACCAGTGGCAGTGTAAAATTTTGGTCATATTTAACAGATATCACTACTTAAGGTTCAGAGAAAAAAATGGTCTAAAAAACAGCGACAGGGCTTTGGACTGCCTTGTTATATTTTCTTTTTTATCCTTCACACACAAGTCTTTCAAATGATACAAACATAATATGGGGGTCCTGTGTCTCGGTTTTCTTACACAGATATGTTTACAGATATGCTACCTTAAGCAGGTTTACATATATGCTACCTTTAACACATACATAGATATGCTACCTTAAACACGTACATAGATATGCTACCTTAACACGTTTACGAATATGCAAGCTGTATTACACGTTTACAGATATGCTACCTGAACACTTTAAAAGACATGCTACCTAGACACATTTACAGTTATGCTACCTTTACACATTTACTGATATTCTACTTAAATCACGTTTACAGATATGCTACCTTAAACATATTTACATATCTGGTACCTTAGTTACGTTTACAGATATGCTTCCTTAAACACGTTTGAAAATATGCTAAGGAAACAAGTTTAGAGATATGCTATCTTAAACATGTTTACATATATGCCACCTGAAACACGTTAACAGATATGCTTCCTTAATCACGTTAAGAGATATGCTACCTTAAACATATTAACAGATATGCTACCTTAAACGCGTTTACAGATATGCTTCCTTAAACACTTTTACAGATAATCAACCTCAACCATGTTCACATATATGCTACCTTAAACATGTTGACAGATATGCTACCTTTAATACGTTTACATATATGCTACCTTAACACGTTTATAGATATGCTACCTTAACACGATTACAGATATGCTACCTTAACACGTTTACAGATATGCTACCTTAACACGTTTACAGATATGCTACCTTAAACACGTTTACAGACATGCTACCTCAAACACGTCTACAGTCATGCTACCTTGAACATGTTAACAGACATGCTACCTTAAACACGTTCACAGATATGCTACCTTAAACATGCTTACAGATATGCTACCTTAATTTTAACGTCTACAGACATGCTAACTTAATCATGTTAATAGACATGCTACCTTAAACATGTTCACAGATATGCTAAGGAAACTGCTTTAGAGCAACACTGCACATATGTGTCATGTTTGATCACTCTGCCTTGAAATGGTTTTAAGTTACGCCTCTTGGTCAACTGAGTGAAATTGACGCGGGCTTGCGTTCGCATGTACTCTTTTATCTCATCAATTCTTTGGCTATCCCTATAATACAGATTCGATTTTCAAACCTTCGATCTATTGTCATTAGCAATGTTATTTTATCGTCGTCGGATTCCAATATCATCCATTCATTGATGCTGCACCGCATGTGTTAGTCCTATTTATTGGACTCTTAAATACAATGAGTTTCACCTGTGGTCACGTTTATCTAAAAGTGTCGCCAGGTAAACAAATCAATTCTGTGATTGCTACAATCTTTGATGTAAATAATTTATGACTAGGCCGATTGGAAATAGTTGTTTCGTGACAAAACAGTATATCGTCAGTGAAGATTATCGACCATTACTAAAATGCTTTGCTTTGATTTCAAAGTACAAAGTATGATGTCCGCACGCCATATCTATGCCCTATTTCATCTGGATTCATCTGAAAATTATGTCAAGAAACAATGGTTGGCTTTAATACAATAATTATGAGCTAGATTGGTCCTTCCAAAGCTATTATGTTGATTCTGAGCTTGACGATTGATCTTTTCGAAGCCATTATATCGATAAATATAATGAACTAGAAGATTTATCTTCGCTCTCACCCGATATGGTTTTCTTTTCCCCGTATATCCTATACATGTTTATGGTCATCTTCTTAAACCGTAACTTTTGATATGATACATGCAACATTGTATTGTTCATTAACTTCTACAATCTTTGCGAACTGTATGCATCGCATTAACACGGGTTGGAAATTTAAATAAAAGGTGAGAATGAGTGGTTGCCAACTATAGCGAGCCGGACATACAGAGCTTTATTGGCCATACTTTGTTTTTCTTAAAAGTGATTTTCAATTTGATTATCGATTGCATGCCATTTCTGAACACAATATTTTGTGTTAGATATCGTGCTTATTCTAAGCGCAGCGTTCAATGTTTAATTAAATAATTCCTCTGATGTAATGCAATATGCAATCGCCGGTAGAGACTACTTTTACAGATTTCTGAGATAACTGTTACAATTCTCAAAGGGTTGTGAACGTGATCCTTATGAATTGCTTGATTGCGTGCAAAATTATTTAAAGTTTACATTAATAATTGCATAATTTTACAACCGCATGTTTTTGCACAGTCGTCTCGATAATTTATAAAGCTCAATATTTCTGTAAAAAGAGGATTTGCGGTATCTTTCTTTTAAGTATATTTTATCGATTTGAGATCCATTTTATCTGAAGTTAACGCGAAGAAATAAAGGAAATTGCATTTCTAGACAGAAATGCCATCCGATTTCAACTCTATAGTCGAAACTATTTCCACAATTTCTATTATAAATGTTTGATGTGCAATAAAATAGCTTTATCAAAATGTTTCATGTAAAACGAACGTTCACAATGACCAAAAACACATGGAAAAATGGCATATTCCACATGATTTGCTTTACTATCATGCATCTTTTCTGCATTTCTGTTCATTACATTGTTCGTAAAATGGAGTTTGTGCAATGTTTCTATATGTTGTTCAAGGTAAACCATGTATGGCTTTGGTCCTTATCCGCGAAAAACGTTTAATGCATGCTCCCACTGCCATAGAATGGTACTCTCATTGTGTTTTTTTTTTACCAAAAGGTAACGTAGGATACGAGTCTAGATTGGCATTCAGCCGGTGATCAACATTGACGAAATTTTTTCAAGTGTCCGAATGTATCCCAAAAAATGTGTCCATAGGACACGGATGCCCCCACTTCGATTTTTTTTGTCACAGAAAATAAGCCATAATGATTATTCAGGATAATCTGCACATATAGGATAAGTTGAGTTGAGTTGGTTTTTACGGCATCGCAAGACTGTATAGGTTATATGGCGCCATTCAGGCAGGAAAAAACTTGTTGGATCCACATTGGACACATACTTTTCAAGAATTAGATTGGAAACATATATTTTTGAAGTATTTTTGGCAAAAAAGGGCCGTAACTCCTAAATGACTAAAGCGATTTCCATGACTATCGAACTTGATCAAGAAATTATGGTCACAAACATGTGTTTAAAGTTTGGTGAGGATTGGACAAACAGTTTTCAAGAATTAGATTGGAAACATATATTTTTGAAGTATTTTTGGCAAAAAAGGGCCGTAACTCCTAAATGACTAAAGCGATTTCCATGACTATCGAACTTGATCAAGATATTATGGTCACAAACATGTGTTTAAAGTTTGGTGAGGATTGGACAAACGGTTTTCAAGAATTAGATCGGAAACAATCTTCGGGACGTACGTACGTACAGACAGACAGACAGACAGACGGACAGACGTACGTACGGACAAGGGCAACCCTATATGCCGCCACTTTGTGGGGGCATAAAAATCTCAACACAGTACTCCGGTTCACTGAACCACACTACAGTCAATCGAAGGGAATGTACTCCGACAGAAGTAAGGTCCCTTTTAACGACATATAGTTTCTAATTTCGTCAAATAGACGCATGTCTATTAGGTAAGCATTCTGGTTGGAGGGTAATCTGCAGGTAGGCTTCTTTCTATTTGTTACAACTTTTCGTTTGGTTACTTTTCTTGGCATGTTTTTCGTACTGAAAACTTTTCGATCAAATCGAAGTTGCTGAACTTTGAGCTATTTAGGCATTTCGAGATTTTCTGACATTTTTAAACTGCAGAAATGTATAGTTATTTTATGCTTGATTGTTGGTAGGAGTGACCCCTTTGATAAATCTGAAGAATAAATAAATAATTTTAGGTTAAATGTCACTAAATGTGTTTCAGGTCATATGACACCAAAGCAATCTTCATCTTGAGTTCATTCCTATCAAATGAAGGTGGCCTTTATGGTCATGAGTTTCAATTTCAGACAAGAGTTTAATCTCTTTTATATGTTGATAAAGCATTATTTGTGGCTTTTCATTTATTTTTCATATTTAATAAAGCTCTTGAATTCATATTTGATAACTGAACCCGATTTTAATCATTGAAAAACCAAGACAAATTTAACGATGTTTTCATCTCTACATTAGCAACGATGTCCTGATTTTAACTTCTTACAAAATTTAAGAAAATAGGTTGATAGAAACCTTTTTAGAAACCTCGTTTCTGCAAAACACCCTACCCTCGGATTTGGATATACTTATCTTATACTCTCGGCCATGGAAGATACACTAGATCACTCCCACCCTCTTTTATATTGATATCATGAACACCTTTAACGACACTCAGAAGAAACTACAAGTAAGTAAACATGTTTTCAAACAACAACAAAACCAACAAACCAAGTAACAATATACTATGAAGTTATGAATAACTCTACCGTGCCTTTTCTAACATTACGCCGCTGCTCCGGTATGATCCATTCCTTTGCATGTGGTGTTTGTATCCTGTCGTTTGGTACTTGAAATTACTAAAACAATTTATATCTAATGTTTGACCTAATTCTTCAGTGCTTTTAAGTTGAAAAGGCATATAATTTTGTGAATATTGATAAATGTTCAGACAAGTGTGATTTTATGGTCATACAAACTAGTTCAAGCCCCAAGTAGACTCGTGTTCAAGTAAACTCGTGTTTCACTGACCGTTTAAAGGCGCATGGTTATCCCTTTATTTATCGCTAACGCTATTTTGATACGTGTTTGGTCTGTTTGTTGTGTTTGTATTCGTGTCTGTTAATGCTGTAACAACGAACAAATGTATCTCGGCGATTATTTTATTAAAAAAATGTTGTTCATGTAGAAAACACAATCGTAAGAACAGTATTAAGGTTACATACAACTATTATTGATTAATGTTATACAATGTAAATGTAATACTATTACTAATGCGTTCGTGTCTCCAGTTGATTGCCATTTGGGTCATGGCCTTGCGCCTCTAAACAGCTGCAGGTGCCCCATTGTTTTCGATTACTGAGCTTGACCCTTTAGTTTTCATTGTATTATTGTTCAACTGTGAAACTGGTTGAGCATCATCTTCTAGTCCTTCAGTCAGTTATTAAAATGTTCTTTACTGGTAGACCATACCGATGTTTTATTTTGTTGTAAGGATTTGCTGGAAATATGTAAGCATGTAGGAGGCATTTGCTGATAACTGTATACGGTAACTCTGTCAGACGAAATTGAATGTGCATCTAGAATGACAATTTCCGTGTTCCGATGCTTTTCGGCATTCATGAGGCGATTAAGCATTCCTAATGATGGCAGGTACCATGCAGTAAAGCATGAATAATGCAGTCCTTAATTCTAGATTATCGCGATAACTATTTTCAATTATGCAAGGTATTTGAATATGCTCCTCAAAGCGTACAATTGATTTGCTTGAATATAGCGTAGTGCAAAATTACTTAATGGCATAATCTACGATCGTATTTGTCTGTATGGCCAACCCGAAATTAGAACAAGTAAATGAATGTTTTAACACTTAAGTGAAAGTAATTGATGTGTGGTTTTAAATCTAACTATTTCAGAATTTTAAATTACGTGTAACTTTACGTACCGACGAGAGTAAGTAATTAGCTGTTGCGTTTTGTAAAACGTTGGTAGCGTTGGCGTCGTTCAAAAACTTCAAATGGCGACCATAACTTGAAAACCTTTAAAGATATTCCCAAAGAAACTGAGAACACATTTTGAGAACAACAAAGCGTATATTCGTACATAGCAAGTTATATATAATATGTTTAAAGCTATACACATTGGTCAACCAAGATTCATGGACATCCGCTTGTATAGCTTCTTGTTTTTTTATTTAAATGAACAAGAGTTCTTTGGACATGTATTATTTTACCAGATTCAGCGCTATCGGAAATATGAAATATCAATAGTTGCGAGATTTCAATCGTGAAATGTTAACGTTTTTGTTATATCACCTGAGTAAGTTCTATTATCTATAATTCTAAGTACAAGTTTCACCAGCGGTAACGTTATACTGGGGTGTCATAAAGTAAATTCATCGATTCTATGCTTCTTCAGAGTCTGCAGAGATTATCGACCTTTACTGAAATGGCTTGCCGTGATTAATAATTTTGTTTGTGACCGACATGCGATATCTTTTTCTGATCGAATCGTATTGATGATACATTGAATTGTTCAACACTGGCCAATATGAGATTATTGATAACAGAGAACCAGAAAGGAATTATCATAGGGATCAGTAACGCCATTCACACAAATATTGTTACCTAAAATGGTGTAAAGCATTATACATGAGATATATTTTTCGAGTAGGAAAAAGTTGCTGAAAGTACTGAGGTTCATTATTTAATTGTCGTAATCCTGAACAAAAATATAAATAGTTACGAGAGTGATTGAAATAATTTAATTGCTTTAGCTGTTGTGCAGAAAAGAAGTAAAATAAATACCGAAAATAATATAAGAACATTTTTGACCTTCAGATTGCAAAATATTTCATTTACGACCGATTTTAATTAAATTAAAGAGCAAATAAACGAAAATGTTAAAGCTTTCTGTAAAATTATTTTCGATCATTTATTTTACATATCTGTAATGAAAGTAAGCCTTGATACCAAAATAGTATGGGATCAGTCATCGTCGGATACCCCCGATACACACTTCGCTATGTTTCGTTGTCTACTGTAGGGAATTTGGCTACGAAAATCTCGTATCCATAAATAGTTATTGAGGCTGTTTCATTGGTTCCGCAAAGTACCAGTTGATTTCCGGTTGAAAAACATTCTGGCGATTGCCGGAAATGAACCCTGTCCGTCATCTCAGTACAATAGTAGTTATTGACCGTACGGCCACGGAAACTAGACATTGTTTAGTTATTGAACACTATTTGACTGTAACGTGCGAATTCATTGGATGAAGAGTTGTCTCTCCTGCTTCATGCATATTCATTAAAACGAAATTTTGTCAGTCATTTGTCCCAGGGTACGTATGTTTGAAGTGTAACGGAAGAAAATTCCGTGGTTGCCGACGATGGGGATCAGTACGCATATTGAGCATTATTTAAGTTTAATGAAGCTTAAAGAGAACGAGCTTTTTAAGAGTCTGTTTCTTTAAAGTCTCAGTATTTTTAATGGTGTCAGGCAATCTAATGTCAGCGCGTACAGCAGTATTACAAATTGCATATCATGTGACTTAATTCCTTAATTCCGAAATTTCTATGTTGTTCAATATACTAATGATTTACATTTTGACGAAGAAATTATTTGTTTAAATATTATAAAAAATACATACTTACATTGTTATATTCATAAAACATTTCAACTGAAAGCTAAGTTATATTACACTTAAAACGGGAGGTAATCGAAAATGCTTGTATCACATTTATTTCAGAAACAGCGGATAAATTTTCTTAGTTTTAACCTTCATTTGAATATTATCAGCAGTCCTCTTGTTATTTATCCAGTTAAAAACCTCAAAAAGAGTCCGGCAACTACTTGGGTACTGTTTGCAAAGCGCTTTGCCCCGCCCACTTATCTGCATCATTTGCATTAAGTGAAACAGTGGTCGAGTTAGGGATTTCCTTAATATTTCCCATCCATAGCTATATTTTTTTCTCTAGTATTTTAATCCTACATAATGGTGGCTCTTAGACCTTAAGGAGAAGCTATTGTTCATCGGAGAACAATCAAGGCGAAGTCCATATACAAACCATAATGAAACAGCAGCAATCCCTTTACAGACTGAAGTGAATATATAATCATCATATTCGGAACTAGTAAATATTAATGTCAATTTCCAGTACAATAGTGTATGATCATATTTCTGTTTTACATCAGCAACGTATTTAAACAGGTATTACTTTAAACATTGCTCTCCCTGAAGATAGCGACTACCGAGTTACCATTTCAGTTCCATTTCAGCGTTGCGCTAAAGATAAATGCTATCAAACAAGAGCTTTTATTGTGGAAGACAAGGAAGCAATCTAAATTGAAGGTGAAACATTTCCCATCCTTCCTTTTGTCTGACAATAATTATAAAATCGATGATCTAGTATCATGTTCCCTAACATTAAGTATTGAAAGGTAATTGAGGCTGCCATTCCTTTCCAACTACTTTCCTCGTTAAATGAAAATTATAACATGATTTATTTATTTACCTAACGTCGGTGTTTCATTTCGTTGGCTTTCCTTTGAGTATGGTTTGGATTTTCATTTTGCCATTGTCATCAACATTGTAATTTTGTCGTAAGATTCTGTTTACAATTTGTATACGTGGCTGTTGCACAGCATGCATTTGTCCTATTAATTGGATTCCTAAATACAGTCAGTCACATTTGCGGTAACGCTAATCTGGCAATGTCGCTAGGTAAACAAATACATTCTTGATTGCTACATTCCTTTGATGTTCATAATTTGTGGCCATTTCGATTGGAAACAGTTGTTTCGTGACATTCAGTAAAAATTATCGAACTGTACTGAAATGCTCTCTGTAATTATTTTTCTAATGTCCTCACGCGATATATTTGTCCCTTTGCATCGTTGAATACTAACTGGAATATTGATCCTTCTGAAGTAACTATGTTGAATACGAACTAGAAGACTGGTCCTTCCGAAGCTATGTTGAATACGAACTAGAAGACTTGTCCTTCCGAAGCTATGTTGAATACGAACTAGATGACTGGTCCTTCCGAAGCTATGTTGAATACGAACTAGAAGACTGGTCATTCCGAAGCTATGTTGAATACGAACTAGAAGACTGGTCTTTCCGAAGCTATGTTGAATACGAACTAGAAGACTGGTCTTTCCGAAGTAACTTTGTTGAATACGAACTAGAAGACTGGTCCTTCCGAAGCTATGTTGAATACGAACTAGAAGACTGGTCCTTCCGAAGCTATGTTGAATACGAACTAGAAGACCGGTCCTTCCGAAGCTATGTTGAATACGAACTAGAAGACCGGTCCTTCCGAAGCTATGTTGAATACGAACTAGAAGACTGGTCCTTCCGAAGCTATGTTGAATACGAACTAGAAGACTGGTCCTTCCGAATCTATGTTGAATACGAACTAGAAGACTGGTCCTTCCGAAGCTATGTTGAATACGAACTAGAAGACTGGTCCTTCCGAAGTAACTTTGTTGAATACGAACTAGAAGACTGGTCCTTCCGAAGCTATGTTGAATACGAACTAGAAGATTTGTCCTTCCGAAGCTATGTTGAATACGAACTAGAAGACTGGTCCTTCCGAAGCTATGTTGAATACGAATTGGAAGATTTGTCCTTACGAAGCTATGTTGAATACGAACTAGAAGACTGGTCCTTCCGAAGCTATGTTGAATACGAACTAGAAGATTTGTCCTTCCGAAGCTATGTTGAATACGAACTAGAAGACTTGTCCTTCCGAAGCTATGTTGAATACGAACTAGATGACTGGTCCTTCCGAAGCTATGTTGAATACGAACTAGAAGACTGGTCCTTCCGAAGCTATGTTGAATACGAACTAGAAGACTGGTCTTTCCGAAGCTATGTTGAATACGAACTAGAAGACTGGTCCTTCCGAAGCTATGTTGAATACGAACTAGAAGACTGGTCCTTCCGAATCTATGTTGAATACGAACTAGAAGACTGGTCCTTCCGAAGCTATGTTGAATACGAACTAGAAGACTGGTCCTTCCGAAGTAACTTTGTTGAATACGAACTAGAAGACTGGTCATTCCGAAGCTATGTTGAATACGAACTAGAAGACTGGTCCTTCCGAAGCTATGTTGAATAAGAACTAGAAGACTGGTCCTTCCGAAGTAACTTTGTTGAATACGAACTAGAAGACTGGTCCTTCCGAAGCTATGTTGAATACGAACTAGAAGACTGGTCCTTCCGAAGTCACTTTGTTGAATACGAACTAGAAGACTGGTCCTTCCGAAGCTATGTTGAATACGAATTGGAAGATTTGTCCTTCCGAAGCTATGTTGAATACGAACTAGAAGACTGGTCCTTCCGAAGCTATGTTGAATACGAACTAGAAGACTGGTCCTTCCGAAGCTATGTTGAATACGAACTAGAAGACTGGTCCTTCCGAAGCTATGTTGAATACGAACTAGAAGACTTGTCCTTCCGAAGCTATGTTGAATACGAATTAGGAGACTGGTTTTTCCGAAGCTATGTTGAATACGAACTAGAAGACTGGTCTTTCCGAAGTAACTTTGTTGAATACGAACTAGAAGACTGGTCCTTCCGAAGCTATGTTGAATACGAACTAGAAGACTTGTCCTTCCGAAGCTATGTTGAATACGAACTAGAAGACTGGTCCTTCCGAAGCTATGTTGAATACGAACTAGAAGACTGGTCCTTCCGAAGCTATGTTGAATACGAACTAGAAGACTGGTCCTTCCGAAGCTATGTTGAATACGAACTAGAAGACCGGTCCTTCCGAAGCTATGTTGAATACGAACTAGAAGACCGGTCCTTCCGAAGCTATGTTGAATACGAACTAGAAGACTGGTCCTTCCGAAGCTATGTTGAATACGAACTAGAAGACTGGTCCTTCCGAAGCTATGTTGAATACGAACTAGAAGACTGGTCCTTCCGAAGCTATGTTGAATACGAACTAGAAGACTGGTCCTTCCGAAGTAACTTTGTTGAATACGAACTAGAAGACTGGTCCTTCCGAAGCTATGTTGAATACGAACTAGAAGACTGGTCCTTCCGAAGCTATGTTGAATACGAACTAGAAGACTGGTCCTTCCGAAGCTATGTTGAATACGAATTGGAAGATTTGTCCTTCCGAAGCTATGTTGAATACGAACTAGAAGACTGGTCCTTCCGAAGCTATGTTGAATACGAACTAGAAGATTTGTCCTTCCGAAGCTATGTTGAATACGAACTAGAAGACTTGTCCTTCCGAAGCTATGTTGAATACGAACTAGATGACTGGTCCTTCCGAAGCTATGTTGAATACGAACTAGAAGACTGGTCCTTCCGAAGCTATGTTGAATACGAACTAGAAGACTGGTCTTTCCGAAGCTATGTTGAATACGAACTAGAAGACTGGTCCTTCCGAAGCTATGTTGAATACGAACTAGAAGACTGGTCCTTCCGAATCTATGTTGAATACGAACTAGAAGACTGGTCCTTCCGAAGCTATGTTGAATACGAACTAGAAGACTGGTCCTTCCGAAGTAACTTTGTTGAATACGAACTAGAAGACTGGTCATTCCGAAGCTATGTTGAATACGAACTAGAAGACTGGTCCTTCCGAAGCTATGTTGAATAAGAACTAGAAGACTGGTCCTTCCGAAGTAACTTTGTTGAATACGAACTAGAAGACTGGTCCTTCCGAAGCTATGTTGAATACGAACTAGAAGACTGGTCCTTCCGAAGTCACTTTGTTGAATACGAACTAGAAGACTGGTCCTTCCGAAGCTATGTTGAATACGAATTGGAAGATTTGTCCTTCCGAAGCTATGTTGAATACGAACTAGAAGACTGGTCCTTCCGAAGCTATGTTGAATACGAACTAGAAGACTGGTCCTTCCGAAGCTATGTTGAATACGAACTAGAAGACTGGTCCTTCCGAAGCTATGTTGAATACGAACTAGAAGACTTGTCCTTCCGAAGCTATGTTGAATACGAACTAGGAGACTGGTTTTTCCGAAGCTATGTTGAATACGAACTAGAAGACTGGTCTTTCCGAAGTAACTTTGTTGAATACGAACTAGAAGACTGGTCCTTCCGAAGCTATGTTGAATACGAACTAGAAGACTTGTCCTTCCGAAGCTATGTTGAATACGAACTAGATGACTGGTCCTTCCGAAGCTATGTTGAATACGAACTAGAAGACTGGTCCTTCCGAAGCTATGTTGAATACGAACTAGAAGACTGGTCCTTCCGAAGTAACTTTGTTGAATACGAACTAGAAGACTGGTTCTTCCGAAGCTATGTTGAATACGAACTAGAAAACTGGTCCTTCCGAAGTAACTTTGTTGAATACGAACTAGAAGACTGGTCTTTCCGAAGCAATGTTGAATACGAATTGGAAGATTTGTCCTTCCGAAGCTATGTTGAATACGAACTAGAAGACTGGTCGTTCCGAAGCTATGTTGAATACGAACTAGAAGACTAGTCCTTCCGAAGCTATGTTGAATACGAACTAGAAGACTGGTCCTTCCGAAGCTATGTTGAATACGAACTAGAAGACTGGTCTTTCCGAAGCTATGTTGAATACGAACTAGAAGACTGGTCCTTCCGAAGTAACTTTGTTGAATACGAACTAGAATACCGGTCATTCCGAAGCTATGTTGAATACGAACTAGAAGACTTGTCCTTCCGAAGCTATGTTGAATACGAACTAGAAGACTGGTTCTTCCGAAGCTATGTTGAATACGAACTAGAAGACTGGTCCTTCCGAAGTAACTTTGTTGAATACGAACTAGAAGACTGGTCCTTCCGAACCTATGTTGAATACGAACTAGAAGACTTGTCCTTCCGAAGCTATGTTGAATACGAACTAGAAGACTGGTTCTTCCGAAGCTATGTTGAATACGAACTAGAAGACTGGTCCTTCCGAAGTAACTTTGTTGAATACGAACTAGAAGACCGGTCATTCCGAAGCTATGTTGAATACGAACTAGAAGACTGGTCCTTCCGAAGCTATGTTGAATACGAACTAGAAGACTGGTCCTTCCGAAGAAACTTTGTTGAATACGAACTAGAAGACTGGTCCTTCCGAAGCTATGTTGAATACGAACTAGAAGACTGGTCCTTCCGAAGTAACTTTGTTGAATACGAACTAGAAGACTGGTCCTTCCGAAGCTATGTTGAATACGAATTGAAAGATTGGTCCTTCCGAAGCTATGTTGAATACGAACTAGAAGACTGGTCCTTCCGAAGTAACTTTGTTGAATACGAACTAGAAGACTGGTCCTTCCGAAGCTATGTTGAATACGAACTAGAAGACTGGTCCTTCCGAAGTAACTTTGTTGAATACGAACTAGAAGACTGGTCCTTCCGAAGCTATGTTGAATACGAATTGAAAGATTGGTCCTTCCGAAGCTATGTTGAATACGAACTAGAAGACTGGTCCTTCCGAAGCTATGTTGAATACGAACTAGAAGACTGGTCCTTCCGAAGTAACTTTGTTGAATACGAACTAGAAGACCGGTCATTCCGAAGCTATGTTGAATACGAACTAGAAGACTGGTCCTTCCGAAGCTATGTTGAATACGAACTAGAAGACTGGTCCTTCCGAAGTAACTTTGTTGAATACGAACTAGAAGACTGGTCCTTCCGAAGCTATGTTGAATACGAACTAGAAGTCTGGTCCTTCCGAAGCTATGTTGAATACGAACTAGAAGACTGGTCCTTCCGAAGCTATGTTGAATACGAACTAGAAGACTGGTCCTTCCGAAGCTATGTTGAATACGAACTAGAAGACTGGTTCTTCCGAAGCTATGTTGAATACGAACTAGAAGACTGGTCCTTCCGAAGTAACTTTGTTGAATACGAACTAGAAGACTGGTCCTTCCGAAGCTATGTTGAATACGAACTAGAAGACTGGTCCTTCCGAAGCTATGTTGAATACGAACTAGAAGACTGGTCCTTCCGAAGTAACTTTGTTGAATACGAACTAGAAGACTGGTCCTTCCGAAGCTATGTTGAATACGAACTAGAAGACTGGTCCTTCCGAAGTAACTTTGTTGAATACGAACTAGAAGACTGGTCCTTCCGAAGCTATGTTGAATACGAATTGAAAGATTGGTCCTTCCGAAGCTATGTTGAATACGAACTAGAAGACTGGTCCTTCCGAAGCTATGTTGAATACGAACTAGAAGACTGGTCCTTCCGAAGTAACTTTGTTGAATACGAACTAGAAGACCGGTCATTCCGAAGCTATGTTGAATACGAACTAGAAGACTGGTCCTTCCGAAGCTATGTTGAATACGAACTAGAAGACTGGTCCTTCCGAAGTAACTTTGTTGAATACGAACTAGAAGACTGGTCCTTCCGAAGCTATGTTGAATACGAACTAGAAGACTGGTCCTTCCGAAGTAACTTTGTTGAATACGAACTAGAAGACTGGTCCTTCCGAAGCTATGTTGAATACGAATTGAAAGACTGGTCCTTCCGAAGCTATGTTGAATACGAACTAGAAGACTGGTCCTTCCGAAGCTATGTTGAATACGAACTAGAAGACTGGTCCTTCCGAAGCTATGTTGAATACGAACTAGAAGACTTGTCCTTCCGAAGCTATGTTGAATACGAACTAGAAGACTGGTCCTTCCGAAGCTATGTTGAATATGAATTAGAAGACTTGTCCTTCCGAAGCTATGTTGAATACGAACTAGAAGACTGGTTCTTCCGAAGCTATGTTGAATACGAACTAGAAGACTGGTCCTTCCGAAGTAACTTTGTTGAATACGAACTAGAAGACCGGTCCTTCCGAAGCTATGTTGAATACGAACTAGAAGACTTGTCCTTCCGAAGCTATGTTGAATACGAACTAGAAGACTGGTCCTTCCGAAGTAACTTTGTTGAATACGAACTAGAAGACTGGTCCTTCCGAAGCTATGTTGAATACGAACTAGAAGACTGGTCCTTCCGAAGTAACTTTGTTGAATACGAACTAGAAGACTGGTCCTTCCGAAGCTATGTTGAATACGAATTGAAAGATTGGTCCTTCCGAAGCTATGTTGAATACGAACTAGAAGACTGGTCCTTCCGAAGCTATGTTGAATACGAACTAGAAGACTGGTCCTTCCGAAGCTATGTTGAATACGAACTAGAAGACTTGTCCTTCCGAAGCTATGTTGAATACGAACTAGAAGACTGGTTCTTCCGAAGCTATGTTGAATACGAACTAGAAGACTGGTCCTTCCGAAGTAACTTTGTTGAATACGAACTAGAAGACCGGTCCTTCCGAAGCTATGTTGAATACGAACTAGAAGACTGGTCCTTCCGAAGCTATGTTGAATACGAACTAGAAGACTGGTCCTTCCGAAGTAACTTTGTTGAATACGAACTAGAAGACTGGTCCTTCCAAAGCTATGTTGAATACGAACTAGAAGACTGGTCCTTCTGAAGTAACTTTGTTGAATACGAACTAGAAGACTGGTCCTTCCAAAGCTATGTTGAATACGAATTGAAAGATTGGTCCTTCCGAAGCTATGTTGAATACGAACTAGAAGACTGGTCCTTCCGAAGCTATGTTGAATACGAACTAGAAGACTGGTCCTTCCGAAGTAACTTTGTTGAATACGAACTAGAAGACCGGTCATTCCGAAGCTATGTTGAATACGAACTAGAAGACTGGTCCTTCCGAAGCTATGTTGAATACGAACTAGAAGACTGGTCCTTCCGAAGTAACTTTGTTGAATACGAACTAGAAGACTGGTCCTTCCGAAGCTATGTTGAATACGAACTAGAAGACTGGTCCTTCCGAAGTAACTTTGTTGAATACGAACTAGAAGACTGGTCCTTCCGAAGCTATGTTGAATACGAATTGAAAGATTGGTCCTTCCGAAGCTATGTTGAATACGAACTAGAAGACTGGTCGTTCCGAAGCTATGTTGAATACGAACTAGAAGACTGGTCCTTCCGAAGCTATGTTGAATACGAACTAGAAGACTTGTCCTTCCGAAGCTATGTTGAATACGAACTAGAAGACTGGTCCTTCCGAAGCTATGTTGAATACGAACTAGAAGACTTGTCCTTCCGAAGCTATGTTGAATACGAACTAGAAGACTGGTCCTTCCGAAGTAACTTTGTTGAATACGAACTAGAAGACTGGTCCTTCCGAAGCTATGTTGAATACGAACTAGAAGACTGGTCCTTCCGAAGTAACTTTGTTGAATACGAACTAGAAGACTGGTCCTTCCGAAGCTATGTTGAATACGAACTAGAAGACTGGTCCTTCCGAAGTAACTTTGTTGAATACGAACTAGAAGACTGGTCCTTCCGAAGCTATGTTGAATACGAATTGAAAGATTGGTCCTTCCGAAGCTATGTTGAATACGAACTAGAAGACTGGTCCTTCCGAAGCTATGTTGAATACGAACTAGAAGACTGGTCCTTCCGAAGCTATGTTGAATACGAACTAGAAGACTGGTCCTTCCGAAGCTATGTTGAATACGAACTAGAAGACTGGTCCTTCCGAAGCTATGTTGAATACGAACTAGAAGACTGGTCCTTCCGAAGCTATGTTGAATACGAACTAGAAGACTGGTCCTTCCGAAGCTATGTTGAATACGAACTAGAAGACTGGTCCTTCCGAAGCTATGTTGAATACGAACTAGAAGACTGGTCCTTCCGAAGCTATGTTGAATACGAACTAGAAGACTGGTCCTTCCGAAGCTATGTTGAATACGAACTAGAAGACTGGTCCTTCCGAAGCTATGTTGAATACGAATTGGCAGGTTGGTCCTTTCAAAGCTTTCATGTTGAATTCTAACTTCAAGATTGACCCCTCTTAAGCTATTATGTTAAAAACGACCTGAAGATTGATCGTTCTGGATCCATTATGCTTAATACGAACTGAAAAAATGTTTCTTTAATATTGATAATGAACAAGAAGACTGATCCTTTCGAAGTTATAATGTTGATTGGTTTAAACAGTATTTATTGTTTATAACAAATTCACATTTACAAGATACACATATGATATATATAATTTAGAAGAAAGCCATCATGGCTTGTATTAACTCTCTTTTCTATTTTCTGTAAACAATACTATAAATAAATAATGTTGATTATGAACAAGAAAATTGATCCGTTCGAAGCTACTCTGTTGATTATAAACTGGCAGATTGGTCCTTTCGAAGCTATTATGTTGAATATGAACTAGATTATTGATTTTTTCCCTGAAAAACAATGTGCATGTAAAATATAAACATAACAGTTCTTTTATTGACAACTACAAAACATGCAACACCCTTTCTTTCTACATATTGCATAATTGTTTTATTGGCGGATATGTTCCATGCAACATAGTTTTGTTTTTTTCAATTGTACAATATTTGCATGATTGGTTCATTGGCAGGTATCGGTCATTCAACATGGTATTGTTCCTTAATTTCTACAGTATTTAAAGTATCGGTTCATTGAAGATTATCGGTTATTTAACATGGTATTTCATTAATTTCTACAATATTTGAAGTACCGGTTCATTAACTACTATCGGTCATTCAACATTGTTTATCCTTAAACGCTACAATAATTGCAGTATCGGTTCAACGGCAGATATGGTACATGCAACATTATTAATCCTTTAATTCTACAAAATTTGCAGTATCGGTCAATGGATTGGTTTGGTACATACAACACTTTTGTTTCTTAAATTAAACCAAACTTAGCGTATCGGTGCATTGTCAGATATAATACATGTAATTACGTATTATTCCATATATTCTACAATATTTTCAGTATCGGTGCATGACACATATGGGATATGCAACACTTTTTATTCTTAAATTCAACAATGTTTGCAGTATCGGTTCATTAACAGATATTGTACATGCAATACTATTGTTCCTTAAATTCTACAATATTTGCAGTATCGGTTCATTGACAGATATTGTACATGCAATACTATTGTTCCTTAAATTCTACAATGTTTGCAGTATCGGTTCATTGACAGATATTGTACATGCAATATTATTGTTCCTTAAATTTTACAATGTTTGCAGTATCGGTTCATTGACAGATATTGTACATGCAATACTATTGTTCCTTAAATTCTACAATGTTTGCAGTATCGGTTCATTAACAGATATTGTACATGCAATACTATTGTTCCTTAAATTCAACAATGTTTGCAGTATCGGTTCATTAACAGATATTGTACATGCAATACTATTGTTCCTTAAATTCTACAATATTTGCAGTATCGGTTCATTGACAGATATTGTACATGCAATATTATTGTTCCTTAAATTCAGCAATGTTTGGAGTATCGGTTCATTGACAGATATTGTACATGCAATATTATTGTTCCTTAAATTCTACAATGTTTGGAGTATCGGTTCATAGGCAGATATTGTACATGCAATACTATTGTTCCTTAAATTTTACAATGTTTGGAGTATCGGTTCATTGACAGATATTGTACATGCAATACTATTGTTCCTTAAATTCTACAATGTTTGCAGTATCGGTTCATTGATAGATATTGTACATGCAATACTATTGTTCCTTAAATTCAACAATATTTGCAGTATCGGTTCATTGACATATATTGTACATGCAATATTATTGTTCCTTAAATTTTACAATGTTTGGAGTATCGGTTCATTGACAGATATTGTACATGCAATATTATTGTTCCTTAAATTTTACAATGTTTGGAGTATCGGTTCATAGGCAGATATTGTACATGCAATACTATTGTTCCTTAAATTCTACAATGTTTGCAGTATCGGTTCATAGGCAGATATTGTACATGCAATACTATTGTTCCTTAAATTCTACAATGTTTGCAGTATCGGTTCATTGACAGATATTGTACATGCAATATTATTGTTCCTTAAATTTTACAATGTTTGCAGTATCGGTTCATAGGCAGATATTGTACATGCAATACTATTGTTCCTTAAATTCTACAATGTTTGCAGTATCGGTTCATAGGCAGATATTGTACATGCAATACTATTGTTCCTTAATTTCTACAATGTTTGCAGTATTGGTTCATAGGCAGATATTGTACATGCAATACTATTGTTCCTTAAATTCAGCAATGTTTGCAGTATCGGTTCATAGGCAGATATTGTACATGCAATACTATTGTTCCTTAAATTCTACAATGTTTGCAGTATCGGTTCATAGGCAGATATTGTACATGCAATACTATTGTTCCTTAAATTTTACAATGTTTGCAGTATCGGTTCATAGGCAGATATTGTACATGCAATACTATTGTTCCTTAAATTTTACAATGTTTGCAGTATCGGTTCATAGGCAGATATTGTACATGCAATACTATTGTTCCTTAAATTTTACAATGTTTGGAGTATCGGTTCATAGGCAGATATTGTACATGCAATACTATTGTTCCTTAAATTCTACAATATTTGCAGTATCGGTTCATAGGCAGATATTGTACATGCAATACTATTGTTCCTTAAATTCAACAATATTTGCAGTATCGGTTCATAGGCAGATATTGTACATGCAATATTATTGTTCCTTAAATTCTACAGTGTTTACAGTATCGGTTCATAGGCAGATATTGTACATGCAATACTATTGTTCCTTAAATTCTACAATGTTTGCAGTATTGGTTCATTGTACAAATACATGGGTCCCTGGCTTGGAACAGAGATTAAAATAGAAGATGAGTACTAAGGTATTTTCGTTTAATCTCATAATTGAATTTAAATGCATATTTCATAAATTAATTAAGCATTCTCTCTGATGGAAAGCATAAGGCCGTCGCCGGTAAAGCATAAGGCAGTCGCCGGTAAAGCATAAGGCAGTCGCCGGTAGAGCATAAGGCAGTCGCCGGTAGAGCATAAGGCAGTCGCCGGTAGAGCATAAGGCAGTCGCCGGTAAAGCATAAGGCAGTCGCCGGTAGAGCATAAGGCAGTCGCCGGTAAAGCATAAGGCAGTCGCCGGTAGAGCATAAGGCAGTCGCCGGTAGAGCATAAGGCAGTCGCCGGTAGAGCATAAGGCAGTCGCCGGTAAAGCATAAGGCAGTCGCCGGTAAAGCATAAGGCAGTCGCCGGTAGAGCATAAGGCAGTCGCCGGTAGAGCATAAGGCAGTCGCCGGTAGAGCATAAGGCAGTCGCCGGTAAAGCATAAGGCAGTCGCCGGTAGAGCATAACCTTCCAGTTCTTCGTTAGAAATAATCTAGATAACTGTTTTCAATTATCCAAGGTAATTGAACATTATCGTAACGATTGTTAGACTGTTTGCAAAATAATTGAACGTTTAATATAATAATTGCATATTTTAACAATTGTTTGTGTTTGCGGAGCCGACGCGAAGCTCATTATGTCTGTGAATATTGGAATTTCAGAGCTTAAACATATCATAAAAAATAATATATGTCAACATATTTAAGACAACCAAATCCATAATGTGTTGTGCGTTTTCTTTGATTGCAACTATTCTAAGACATTTAGGGCACATGTTGAGAACACAAATGCGTATAGAGTTGGAAATAGTTGTTCAATGATATTGTTTAGTGTCTGTAAAGAGTATCACCTTTACTGATATGCATTGCCATGTATATATATATATATATATATATATATATATATATATATATATATATATATATATATATATATATATATATATATATACATATATAACAACATAAAATCGTGTATTAAGAAAGATTCAGAATATTCAAACTTCTTTCAAAGTAAAATTAGCGTCCGCCAAGGCGAAAATTTATCCCCGCTCCTTTCTTCGCTGTGTTTAAATGATTTGCAATCCTATTTTACCCAAAATATAATGAATGACGGTGTTGATATTCAAGATCCTGCTCATAATTATTGTGATCTATGGAAACTAACAGTCAAGACCACAAAATCAAATATAGTTGTTTTTGGTATAGGTCGACAACGGCCCTATGATTTTAAATTCAAAAATTCAAAAATAACAACTTAGAAGTAGTAAACGAATACAAGTATCTCGGTATTTATTTTAGTAGAACCGGTTAATTTGCTAACTGCAAAAACATATAGCTTCTCATGCAACACGTGCAATGTATAGTCTAATAAGAAACTCAAATCGCCTATCATTACCTGTCGACCTTCGTTTGATAAAACAATTAAACCTATTTTGTTATATGGTGCAGAAATTTGGGGATTTGGTAACAATAGCATACTGAAAAGTGTCCAACTTAAATACTTGAAATGATTGATAAGTTATATAAGATAAGATATATAAAGTTATATATAACTTAGCACTTCCACTAGATGGCAGCGTAACAAAGAAAAAATATCCCTGGATATATTTCATTAAAACGATTTTCATCAAATGTGGCCTGAATAACCTATGGCTTAATCAAGAAGTAATCAATCACAAGTGGTTAAAAAACAATGTAAAGCAAAAGTTAATCGATTTATTTTTAAATAATTGATTGTCGAATATGGAAAATGCAAGCAACAGTATATTTTATAGAATTTAAAAAAAAGGAATTTGGTTTTGAAAAGTATCTCACCAGATTTCCAAATAGACAGTTATTTTCATTCATCAAATTTAGAACAAGAAATCATAGAATGCCTAATTGGCAATTGGCGTAGAATACCACTAAACGAACGACTATGTACTCACTGCAATAACAAACAAGGAGACGAATTTTATTATTTGTTTGAATGTCAATACTTAGACGATGAAAGAAAACAGTTTCTAAAACCTTACTTTTATGGACACCCCAATACATTTAAATTAGAAAAACTAATGAATACAGGCAGTAAACAAACACAGATAAATCATTGTCGATTTGCAGATTTTTCACAAACATATATGTATGACATGTGCTGTAGTTTAAATTATTATAATTATGTAAAACATTAATACTGTCATGTTGGTTAGTTAGAAACAAGCTGTGATGTATTATTAACATGTCTTATGTCAGAAAAAACAAGATATTGAATTAAAAATCCCTTTGACTTCCTATCATTTTGTTTCGGATAGGTTTTCTCATATATTAAGGGGTTTTCGTATTACTTTCTCATCTTTTACAGTATTTCGTTCGCCAAATTTGATTAAATATATCATTTTTTAATTAGGCACACACTTGTAAGATAATCTTTTTCTTATGTACAAGTGATTCAAAGGTAATATTTCTACTATTGATACAACCTTATTCATTGAGAATTGCCTAAAATGTTTTCTGACTTCATGTAAATGACTCTCCGATACTCGTATTGGGTATCATATAAATAGTAGTTAGAAATTTACAATGTATCTGCCGCCATGTATGTATATATGTTTTGTATATGACCTCATTTGCCATGTGTATGGTATGAGCGAATAAACGGTGTTTGATTTTGACTTGGGATGTGACGCGGCCAAGCCATAATACAACCATCATAGGGCGCGGGCAGACCTTTATACACTCAACAACAAGCAATTTAGCCGATAGATGGGTTGGACTCTAAAGCTTAATAGTAAACACTGGTCAAAATTCATCGAAACATCTTTTATCCCTTATGTTTGTATTAAGCTGGGCTCATTATTTTTGTTTTGGTAAAATTTCTGTTACATTTACATTCTTAAAGGTTTTATACTTTGAAAAAATGAACTTTATAATAATCACGATAAACTTATTTCATTTAGTAAGATTAAGATAAAACAAGAAAATAATAAAAAGAAGATGATATTCTTACGCCTGAACATTCGAGATATTGGAGCCTGATCATCAACATTTTGCAAAAACTGGAATAGATTAATCGATTGATTAGAGGAGTTAAAATAGAACATACAGCTGTTTTGTGTGACCACAGCAATTAAATCGTCCATGCAATTTCATGTCTCTGTAAATGTATTCGAAGTATTGATCACTTCCAAGAAATGTCTTTCTACTGCTTGTTTGCCTAGTAGAGTGGCATGCCAAGTCTTGACGGGAGCACAATTATATTCTTTGATTTATTTACTTTGGTATTAACACGATGCTGTTTATCTGATGAAGTGAAAACGCTGATAAAGCATTTGTCGCTGACTTACAATGCGCAAAATGGACAGTAAAATGTTCTATTGTGTAATCGCACACTTAGTCCGAAAGGTTCAAAAACAAATACAGCATTCACTTGATAAAAGTGCATGAAAAGAGCTGCAACGCTGTCCAGAAACACGTTATAAGTCATTACACAGGAACAAACCAGACCAAGAATGAAAAGTAGCGGGTATTTAAAATAACCGATGTCCAAAATTACGAAATTCTCACTTAGTTGAAAATATTCACTAAGATGCTTATTGAATATAATGGTATATAAAAATGTTCCAGTTTGTTTGCTTGCTGTGTTATCTAAGATGGTAAAGAAGAAACAAGAAAATGATTATGAAGGGAAATCAAAACTTTGATCACGCCGATGATTGTTCGAGTATAACCTATATATTTCAGCCAATGTGATCGTTTATCGGCCTCCACGTATCCCGCTTGATAGTAACGAATTGCAGATTAACAACTTAAAATTAAATTATAAGTTGATTCTCCGCCTGCTGAAACATACATTAACATCTAAGTTAGTGGGAACATATAATGTAAACAAGGCTTCAGAAAAAGTAAAGCTTTACATATTAATATAATTTAAAAGTAATGTTTCGATCAAAAATAAGTGTCTCTTCCACATACGTACATAATCAAAAAGTGCATTGTAAATCCACTTTATCTCATTAAAAGAGCAAAGCAAATATAAAACGTTTGTGGATCAGAAGTTCACGATATCGCACAGCATTTCATTATTTAAACAAGTTTAAAACGAGAGTGAATAAAACCTCTTTGTAGGGCATTGAACCAGCCTAAACTAGACTTTCTAAAATATTTAACTTTCATCCAATAAACCTTTTTAAATATTTATGCTCATCTGTAACTATCTTGAAGGGTTTTTCATGTCAATGACATTTTACTTTTCATTAATTTGTTTCAATGGCCTAAAGGGTGAACGATATGGACGCACTGTTTGGTCATCCGTTAAAGCAACTATCACCCCTGAAAAGGCAATGTATATGGACACACTGTCATGAAAGCCATTTAAGGAACTGTCAAAACTGAAAAGCAAACGACATACACGCACTGTTACACTGATTATGATATAGACACATGTAAACTACTTCATCTAAAGGTACAATTACCATATGTTCTGCCTTCCAGTCCTATTTCCATGCAGTTCGTACTTAATGACATTATTCGTGGAGCACCGCTACTAGGTATGCGATTACTTTGCATGTGAACTAGCAATGTTCTTCGTGAATGATGCTGACAATCGCTTGGCCTGAGAGATCTATGAAATGATAGTTCAATTGATTATTTTGATTACACTGATAAATACGGCCCGGTCGATGGTGCCCGGGTTAATTTAGAGGCAACTGGTAATGGTGACGATTACGATGTTGCTGACAATCGTAATTAGAAATAACAAAAAAGCCACTAAGAAGCTAATAAACACTTCGTAACTAAGAGAACTGCTAGAAAATACCGACGCCTCGAAGTAAATAAATCAATCATGTAATAATAATAAGACCATCTTTATTTAATGAGGAGAGTAGTTGGAAAGGAATGACAGCCTCAATTACCTTTAAAATACTTAATGTTAGGGAACATGATACTAAAAAAATTACTTTATAATTAAAATCAAACGACGGAAAGGTTTGGAAATGTTTCTCCTTTAAATTGAGTTCTTGTCTTACACGATAACAAAAACCCTTGTTTGATAGTATTAATCACTAGTTGAACGCTGTCAATTGTTATTTATCATAGTTATTTATATTTTATTTATTATGTTGTATATTTTTCGAGGAACGAATGCATAAATATATGATATTCCTTTAACATTGTTTTGATGTATCTTTTTGCATTTCGGCAGTCCTTATCAAAAGGCAGAGGCACAGTCTTATACGTTGCTGATAAACAGAGAAATATACCCATGCACAATTGTACTGAAACTTGCCATTTAAATGTACTATAAGCATGAGCTGACACATGTTAACCATCCCAATGTTTACTTTAGTCTGTAATATGATTCTTGAAGTCTTCATTAGGAGTTCACATCATTTAGATAGAGTGAACGAATCCGATATTAATTACATTGTTCAATCTTTGAATGCTAAATCTGTCAGAGCAGATTTTTAATTGACTTACGAAAGGTTCACGTATTTTAAGCATGAGATTTAATTAAAATAAAACAAAGAAAATTGGTTTAGATGTAACCTCGGAAAAATGTTTATTTGACACCAAGCCATATATATATAAATATATATATATATATTACAAGGTATTAAACATTTAAAGCTTTACCCCTTGGTCAACCGCTTGTAGTGTTTTCTTGTTTTATTTAAATGAACCACAGTTCTTTGACCATGGATTTTTTTTACAGATTCAGCGCTGTTGGCAATATAATATCAATAGCTGCGAACGTTTTTTGTTAGATTACCTGCATTTGGACTATTATTTTGAATTCTAAATACAGGTTTCACTAACAGTAACGTTATACTGGGCTAGTATCGCCAGGTAAATGAATCAATTATATGATTGCTGTAATCTTGCAATGTTAATGATTTATGACCAGACTGATTGGAAATAGTTGTTCAGTGATATTGGCCAGAGTCTGCCAAGAGTATCGACCTTTACTGACATGCCTTGTCCTGATTAAGAAATTTGTTTGAGACCGACACACGATCCCTTTTCTATTCAAATTGGATTAATTTTTATATTGATGCTGATTTAATTGTTCAGGACTGGCCAATAAATGTTAATTGATCACAGAGAACCAGAAAATAACTAGTGTATGGACGAATCGCGACATACATACAACTTCCGCCACTTACATTGATGCATATCACTATTGATGAGATTTGTTTTTAGAGTAGAAAAAAATGTAAAGAAAGAATGAAAATAGCTGTATCATAGCTGTTTGATTGAAACTTTTCATTGTCAGTTAATGTAAATTTAACACTGATGTTCATTATTTTATACAGCTAGCATTAGCCTGCTATGTTTCAATTTGTAGAAATGGTAACTCGAGCAAATACTTGTTTTGGAACAATACTATGAATAATTAACGAGACTGATTGAAAGTATTTAATTCATTGTCAATCAGAGCAAAGAAGCCTTGCAGTGCTTTATTGGCCATACTTTGTGTTTCATAATGCTGTCCATACATTTTCAAAGCTGGGTGTCAATAAGCATTTCTGGGAATATCACATCTAAACACATTCTCTTTGTTTAATTGTGAATAAAGCTCACACTAGAAACTTTTCAGAAGTCAATTTAAACATCTCCTCTGAACAATTTTGCTATCAAATATTTATGCGAAAAGCTACAGAAACAAGCTCGGTAGCAAAACGTTTGAACATAAACTCGGTTTAATGGTACTGATTAGAAAAATGTAATTTATGTCGGACTCCTTAAGCAGACGTTATGTTTATAGGCAAACAGTCTAATAGTTGCGTCAAATGTACCCCCGGACATAATCGCGGCCGTATTTATCAGTATAATCAAAGTAATCAATTGAATTATCACTTAATAGATTCCCTAGTCCAAGGGATAATCAACACTATGCACGAAAAACATTGCTATTTCAGAATGCAATGTAAATGCATAGGTTAGCAATGCAACATGACTAACGTCATAAAGAATGAAACTCACGGACATAGGAATAGACGACTGAAAAAAACAAATGTATAAACTGTTATCTGAAACATATTTTATATGATTATCGGTAAGTTTAACTAAATTCTATATTAATGTGTTTACCAAAGGAGTGTTTTCCTAGTAACTCCAATGACTGGCGTAATATTGCATGCCTTCCGTTTGCTTAAATTATTTTGGTAACTGAGCGAGCATGTCGGTTTGCATTTTAGTTTTGCTAGTTGCTCAAATTGCTGGCGTAACATCGCATCTATTTCGCTTAAGTTCGGTTTTGTTGGTTGGTTCAATGGCTGTTGTACCAGTGCGAGCATGACGTTTGTCATTTCAGTTTTGCTACTTGCTCAAATGACTGGCATAACATCGCGTCCGTTTCACTTGCCTTTTTAGTTTTGCTTGTTGTTTAAATGACCAGCTACAAACTATTATGAATATTTAAAAAGATTTAGATTTGATGAATGTCAGGTATTTTAGAAAATCTCGTTTAGACTGGTTTAATGCCATAAAATGCGTTTATATTCATTCTCGTTTTAGACTTATTTAAATAAAGAAAAGCTGTGAGATATCGTGAACTTCTGATCCACACACGGTTTTATATTTGCCTTGCTCTTGTTGGAATGCACGTTTTGATTTTGTACTTATGGTGAAGAAACACTCTGATCGAAACATTTGTTACAATTAGAACATATTATGTAAAGCTTTAATGGTTATGATGATTTGACACAATATGTTCAAACCGACTAAGATGTACACGTGTTTTAGCAGGCGGGAAACCAACTTCTATAAGTCTGTTAAGCAATACTAAACGATTAAGCGGGGTACCTGGAGGCCGATAAGCGACCTCATTGGCTCAAAATGTAGGTTATACTCCAACAATGAGTATATGCACTATATGCTTATGAACTTTTCTTGTCAAGTTTGCGAGTACATAATGGAACGTTGTACTGTCAATTTAGCGCATTGTAAGTCAACTGTTATTTGCCTGCGTCTAATACCGAAGTAAATAAATCAATGTATATAATTGTACGCCCGTCACCACTTAACAAGCCACTCTGCTAAACTAACAAGCTGTTAAGAGACTTTTCTTTGAAGTGATCAATGCTTCAAATACATTGACAGAGTCAAAACATCGCATGGACGATTTAATGATTATGGTAACATAAAACAGCTGTAAGTTCTATGTCAACTCTTCTGATCAATCGAAAGATCTTTTCCGATGTGTGCGAAATATTGATGTACAGCCTCTAACTATTCGAAAATTCAGGCGAAGGCATCTTAACTAACCAATTTTCTTATTTTTTTCTTGATTTTACTAAACATAATTATTTTACCGTGATATCATGAAGTTAGTTTTCTCTTAAAACCCCAAACCTCTTAAGAATGCAAATATTACACATAACAAAACAAAAATAGTGAGCACAGTTTATTTCTGTGATAAGGGACTCAAGATGTTTCTAAAAAAATTGGCAAGTGTTCACTTTTAAATATCAGAAACGGTTATAGAATCCCAGCCGAATATCGGCTAAATTTGTAGTGGTTGAGTTTATAAAGGTCGGCCCGAGCCCGATAAATAATTGTGACTTAAACAAAATGAAGCCAAATGGGGATTTAACTCTAACCAGTCGATAGCATATTTGCCGCAGGATTAATTTTGTACCCGAAATGCCTCGAGACATCGGCGCAACCTAACTTCATCCCGGATACAATGCGTTTGGAAGTAGGCCTCTTATCGGCTGAAGGAAAGCGTCACTGAAGGTTAATCTAACATCCAAATGGCAAATCATTTGTAAGGATATCATTTTAATTAGATTGCAACTCTTTTCATCAGTGTTTGCAAAATAGTTCACCCTTTCTGTCTTCCGAGTTGTTTTTTATTCTTTTTTATAATAACTTTTAGTCAGACTGCTTCGTACAATCGTTTTTAATCGTTAAATGGTAATTTTAATCATGAAATTATCATAACGTAAACTATTCAAGTGTTTTTCTTAAGAATAGTTTGGGGCCAAGTCAGGAAAGGGGTAACAATATTTCATTTATGTTGACTGTAAAAAGGGCGTTACTCTACTAAAAAGTGCAATGTTCCGGTTCTCACTGTCACAAAGACAAAATAAAAAAGGCAAGGAGTTAATTGTTGATTAAACACAACGCATTGTACTGTAGTCACACGGATGTAGCGGTAGCTAGTGTCCTTGCTAGTTTAAACATTATATATATATATTACAACGGTTGTTAAGAAAATGATAAAACATTATACTCAGTTGCACTCGTTGGCACGATTTTGCACTAGGGTGTGTTCTTGTGTTGTGTGGGAAACCAGAGTACCCGGAGAAAAACCACTTGTACAGCCTGGTATGCACTTACCAAATTAACATGCACCCAGGTCGGAAATAAACCGGTCGCCTTGGTGTGAAGCGAGTACACTAGCCACTGCGCTAACCGGACAACCGAACTGTCAAAATGGACAACCTTATTTAACAACTACCTGTCAATCTGTGTGACATCACTGCTTGTTTATTTTGACATTTTATAATGCTCTTTTTTATATTAATATTTCATTGAACTGAATAAATATAAATAAACTTAGGATACTTTTGAAGTTGCACTGTTATGAAATACTAGAATTGAAGTGCTTAAGAGGCGTAACGTGGCTCAGTAACGATATAATAAATAAAGGCCCAATGCAAGAATTAACTGCCCCTCGTTGACCCGGCTGTATGCTTAAGTCTGAATGCCAGACCACTCTTGACTGAATTAAATGTTGTAAGTAGTGTTTGTCCAGACCAAAAGCAATATGGATGTTTGAATGCATTACGACATTTTGACAACTTACCGTCAAAGAACTATTGAAAGGGTTTGATATTTTAACGGAAAGTGGAAGTCTATTTTGCCGGTGATTTACCCATATTTCAGAAATTGTACTGTATTATTAAAACGTCACATTATAACCGAGGCAGGTTACACATGTTCCTAAGTATCTTTTAAAATGTTTTTTGGGTTTACCGACTTGGATTGGTCAGAGAAACATCACTTACACTTGCCCCAGCATGCAACAACGAAGTGTCTATTGCCACATGTTAAGCAAACGAAGACGTCACAAACAAGAACTTGAACATTCTGGTTATACATGCATAAACACGAAATAAGATCTTCATACATCAATAAATACTGGAAGTAACTACTGGAAACTGTTTTTACAGAAACTAAAGTTGTGTGGACACATTACCAGGATAAAGATTAAATTAAGTATTCAAAAAAGAATGTTATGTTTTGTTAACTGCGTTGCTAGAACACCTGTAGATGGCTTCTCCATTATTCGGATCTGATTGCATTGATATTCACAATGTTTAATGAATGTGTTCGTATTGAATGTTCGTGCTTACCGCTTAATTAATATGCAATAATCTCATGGGTGGGAAGGACGGAATCTGAACGACGGCAAGTATGTTTCAATAGAAATGCACACAAGAACCAATATGCTGTGATAAAAATTGAATAAAACTTGAAATGATATAAAAACCAGGTGCGGATTCAGGAGTTGACGTTACAGCGGGCATTACTCAGTGACACAACCTTTTGACATTCGCCCTTCCTGCAGGGATTTAAGTTGTATTAAGATATTTGCTGTGTTTTTATTTCCATAGTCCGAAATGGTGCCTCTTGTTTCTTTTTTCTCCGGTTTTGACATACACATACAAAGTCAACTTAGTAAAAGATTTCGGTAGAGGAGGCAGTAATAGGGCGGGATGGCTCCTCAATCTTTCGTGCAAACTATAATGTTGATTATAATTCTAAGTAGAAACACATATACGCACGCACGAACGCACAGCACAAACGGACGTACGCACGCACATACGCAGGTGCACGTACTTGAGCACCCACCCATAAACACATACACGTACGGAGGCACCCACACAAGCGCACACAGATCCCCTCTGTACATCCTGGTCTTAATACATTTAAAGATTTTTTGAAGTTTCGACCTATGGCCAATTTCGTAAAATGTTTCTTTGTCTTAACCTCACCACACTTCTCGAGAGCCGTCGGAAAATGAAAATGTAATTGTCTTACCTGTGTCAGGCTTGCTGATATACTTCAATGCAAATACTTACTGGATGCTGCTTTGTCATTCTCGGATCGAATATTAACAGCATTGATTTTCAGTGAATAAATGACTTCTTTCTCTTGAACAGTTCTAGATTTTCATTTTTTAAGCTATGCTTTTTTGATACTTTACGTTGGTAATTGGTCAATATATCTCATCAAATGATACAAAAGTGGAAGAATACAAAGAACACCCATTAAAGACAGGTGTATGTAACAAGCCGGTTTACAAAAAGTATAAACGTTATTATAATAATACTTATAAGGTTAAAAATATAAACTTACACCATGAAAGCAAAGTAAACAATTATCTCATGATAGATTTCGCTACGAGCACCCCTCCCCTTCTTATCAATAAGATTATACTTAATATATACTAACTAATATTGAAAGCAAAGTGATATAATTTGGCAGCACACATTTCTTTATAAAGGTCTACTCCATGTAACTGCGGCTAAAACTTTGTGTTATGGGTTATTCCATTCCGTTTGACTTTTTAACTATTGGTGTAAACGCTCTCAATGACAATCGAGCATTTTTTAATTTTCTGTTTATTAATAATACGTAGATCGAATGCACCTAAATAGTTTCATGGAGTATATTTAGGTCAGTATTGTTTTCCAATAAGACTCACCTTTTGGGCAAACGAAGATCGAGGCCAAAACTGACTATTAAGTATCGCCCCCCCCCCCACTCTATTAGATCCGTAACATATACATACAAATTGTGAACGAATCCCATTCCCTTTAACTAACATTGCTAGTACACATGTATATGATCAGTATATGTGTACTTGATTGATGAATTGCGTGATGTTTTATGCTCCTAGATATTGTAATTTAATGTTCGAGCTAACTGCTTCATTAATTAACATCGAGTCTCATGCGTGTTTAAGTATGTTAACAGAGGGAAATTCACTATTATCAGTGTAAAGTAATTGAAATATAATCATTTAATAATTAAACTTACAGAAATATTCTCTCGAAAAAGAAACCTAATCAATCAGGCATATTCTGACGAGAAAAAATCTGATCAACTATATTGAACACTGCAGTGAAACACATAAAATGAACCCAATCTCTACTTTACCGTACTCTAGAATAGGCAGTGTCTGCTGACTTGTACACCCACTATGAGTCCTAAATCTCGTTTCAATAAGATAATTATCGTAGTCGTAAACATAACGCTGCATAAGAGGGCTCATACATTCCCCTAAAGTTAAAGGCTGTGTCTATGTGATCAAAAAGCAAAGAAGCAAAGTTACGACTGAAAAATAAAGATTTTAAGTTGTGCGACCTATATTGAAACGGGGCAAGCATTCGCCCCAATCTTAACGATAGCTTTATTATGATTTCACAGCACCTGTTTTAATTTGAAAGAAATTGACCTTTCTTCATGTGTATTTGTCAACTTCTTCATTCGGCACCAAGAGAGTTGTGGCTATCGTCACATCATATCGGGTCAAAGTAAACGAAAATCAATGCATGTTAACAAGTGGAAGACATAAAGTATAACAAATGTCTGCGACAAGTCAAAATCGAATACTAGTATGACAATACAGGTACGACTTATTTATTTTGGTAAGTAGATACACGTGACTGGTTTCTGCGTTGCTAACTGTTTCCCTCTCGATTAGTTCCAAATATAAACCCATTCAGTATTATCAGTTCAGTGGAAAAATGCTCAGCATTTAAGTTCGAAATCATTTAACGCTGAATATTAAACATTCCAGTGTACGTTTTGTTCAATTAATATAAACTTAAATTAATATTTAATAAGCGACATATATAATACATTTTCAAAGGCTCCTAAAATATGTACAGCTGAAGTTAAAGATAACATAAATGATTTAGAAAGATATAGAATACAGGAACAGAGAATCAACGGCGTACGAGAGAGAATGGCTCAGGTGCCCATCACCAATTAATGACTTTGACCATACGGGCAGTGTAAAAGTCATTTCAAATGTGCAGTAATTCTGAAGAATTTCTTTCAAAATGGATTGATTTGGCAAAGTTTTTTATGTTTAATGAATACATTTTCTTATACTATAGCTTTAACGGTGCATGACAAAAAGGTTGGGCTGGGCTACAGAAATAAGTCTGAAAAGGCTTTCAAATTTACCTTTGAACCGATTTAAGTACTATTTTGTTGACCAACAAAGCCTGGCCAAAACGGGCAAGTCTAGTGTATATGCTGTATACGAGATGTCCAGGGTGGTCAAAGGCGGAGGTGTATTTCATACGTTTTAACTGCATAATGATCGTGAATGTGTAAAGAACCATTGACACGTTTGTATTTTAGAGTGATCCCGTACACTTATTCACTTATTGTGCAGTTGTTTCGGTTGAGGATTAAGAACACCTTTCCCCCTGAAAACAATTAAACGGGTATACCAAGCTTCGGCCCGAGTGAAATTGTTGTATTGCACTTGAGAAAGTCATATTTACGCTTACATATTATTTCCTTACGCTTTTGGTTATTTTGGTCGCAACTACAAACGACATTCACATGGCCTCAATCATTCGATTATGATGAATCTTAATATGTGGGTGGTCGATGGGCTCAATAATAGTTTCCTTAATTAAAATCGTTTGCAAATGTGATGTACAAAATGTCATGTGCTAAATCAATCTAAATGTAACAGATACCTCAACTTATTTAAGCATCTTATAGAGAAACTACCGGTTATGTATCTCAAATGTAATAGGAAGGTATCTGTTATATTTAGATTGATTTAGCACATGACATTTTGTACATCACATTTGCAAACGATTTTAATTAAGGAAACTGTTATTGAGCCCATCGACCACCCATATATTAAGATTCATCATACAACATTGTACATATTACTGTTAGAAGTAACCGTAAGTCATTTGAAAATAAAGATAGAAGATAAATACATATATTGTATATCAAAGGTGAGATCTATTTACATACAACGATATATGGCATGTATACAGTTACCATGTTTTATCATACGGAAAGACAACTTTGTCAACATAATGATCAATTTCAATTTCTCCCGCTGGGACAACTGGAAGAATCATATATTACTGAGAGGCATTCGGAACACCTCGGACAGTTTCTATCGAAAACAACCTCGGGTGTATATGGACGGTTAACAATATCAGAAATCTTAACATTTAACTTCGCTACAAGTAGTTCACGTAGAAGTTAAACCTAAGGACATTGCGCCTGGGAATCTTTATTGTTTATACAATGTTACACTTCACCAGCAATCAATTTGAACTAAGTAATACAAAATAAACGTTAAATCACTACAACTAATTAATAATATTATTTAAATTTTTACGAAATACTACCAATACTAATAATAAATTCTACTGATGTACCGGCATAAATCCGAGATTGTTTTCAATGGAAAATGGCTGAGATGTTCCGAATGAGGTCTAAGATTTAACCCACAGTCCACACTGTCATTGAAATGCTCACTTTGAACAGTTTATAAGTCATTAAATGTCTTTAAATGACTACGCAAGATGATTAATGGACATATTAGCAAGGTAAAGAATGATAATTGAATTCAAAAATACCAATATCCTTTCAATGAACTAATCGACAGGTTCTCTTTACTGTTGGTTTATTTAAGGATATCCTGAACTTCTGATCCTTAATCGGTCTCATTATTGTTATAACCCTTGAGATGAGAGTAAGTGAATTTCAAATGATCTAATGTTAAGAAGGTTAAGAATCGCTTCCATTTTAGACAAGTACCCGCGATGATTTTAAAGCAATGCCATGTATATTTGCTTTAACTAAACATAAATACATTCTGGAAGGAGGAATCTCGTAACAAATTTAAGAATAATTAATTACGTACTTGGCCAGATCCATGGAATTGGACTTTAGCCGGAAGTCAAACACATTTTAAACACACAAACGTGCCCATATTCATCTTAAACATGTTATAACACACTTGTTTATACCTTTCATGCAACGTACAAGTTAGCCTAAGGCTGTCAGTATATGTTGATGCAATTAGCTTGTCTTATTAAGATTATTTTCGCATCATTTAAAGCATTAAATTAATTTTATAATTCAGAACGATATATACAGAAATTCTCGCTATAATGCACATTTTCACCACCATTCATTGATGACGCAAAGTCAAAAGTTATGACAGAAGTTTAAATAAATTCATAACGTCATTAATGAAATCAATAGGAAAACGGATTATTTAACCTGAAAAGGTTTAAATATTATTTTATAAATAATTAAAACAGACATAGAAGATGGTAAATATCATAAATTAACGCACAGCCAGACGGTGTCCTGTGTCGTTCATGGCATGTGTAACATTTGTCTTATCGGTGAATAGTGTTCCTATATTAATTTTGGTTCCAATTTCACAGAATGACGTCATTTTTATTGCCTCTTAGTGTAGTATAATGGTCAATAGCTGGACATGGGGAGCAACCGCCGACCCCCAACCTTAAATTCGTACTTGTTTTCTTTTAATATCAATATAGGAGAAAAAAAATAATATATACGCCCAAAATGTACCATTTAGGACTAGAAATTGTTAAAGTTTCAAGGTAACACTTTTAGCTTAATTTATTTCTGTTCTGCTGGAGGGGTGCAAGTCCTTAAATAACGCCCCTGTTACGTATAACCCCCCCCCCCCTGGAATTGACCTTACAATTACTAATGCAGTCAATTTGGAAGATTATCATTTGAATTTGTCTCACAAAAAGCTCATTTCATTAATTCACGCTTCTTAAGTAATTTAAACAATTTAGGTATTACAGAAGCCATAACCAAATAATTATGTTCTATTGGAAGACATTGACTGTTTGCTTTTGAATTAAACTTATTCATCATTTTTGGTAACATCATTTTACGTTATGTTTGCTGAATGATCTTTTGAATATTCCAAACTTGTAAAGACTGCATTGAGACTTTATGAATATGTCCTATATTAAGAACTTTCACTTGCCTCTGATTTCAGAAATGCTCTGGATTTTGACCTTTCAATCTTGAAACACAATCCTCGACATAACTAAATACGCGTCGTCATCTTGCAAATTGTACTCCTGTTTATTGTTCCACTGTTACCTAGGCCAATAACTTCGCTGTTTATTGTTCCACTGTTACCTAGGCCAATAACTTCGCTGTTTATTGTTCCACTGTTACCTAGGCCATAACTTCGCTGTTTATTGTTCCACTGTTACCTAGGCCAATAACATTGCTGCATTTATTATGTGGTTAACGAAATCTTTTAAACAATGTGAATGCCTTTTAATGACAAAGGAGTTGAACTAATTTCACAACATTTTATTGTATACATAGTACAAAAATCACACATTTATGATGAAAGTATACGAATGGTTGGGCCAGAAGTTACATAACATAAGCATATAGCTTTTTCATTAAAGAGTCGCATTAGAAAACATCGTTGAAAAGCAATGCTTTCATAAATTCGAATTAATTAAGTCCCAAGTATCGACAGACACTATCGTTCAAAAGTGTGTTCTGATTAAAAGCTACATATTGCAGTTTTCAGTGCTTGATAAAAGCCATGCAATTTTCCGTCTTTAATACGAATGAAATCAATAGATGTGTTCCTGTTTTAAAAACCAAACAGTCTATTGAAATTTCATGAGTGACTTATATATAAAAAAATCGTACTCACAAAGAAATGTATCGCCTAAGATAACAACATGAGTAAAATTGCTACAGATGGATGGAGTTTAGAACATTACAAAAACTTTATCTATTATATTTTTGTCATATGATACAATGCGCTCAAATGTGAGTCTAAAAAGGGTATCATTACATTACACAATGTGTCAAAGTGCCATGGCTGTGTTTCAAATGCTGTATAAAACTGATACAGGGGTTGAAATCACCATATAAAAGCTTTTAAGGAAGGTTTTCTTTATTTTATACAAGTTCACCATCATCAGGTGTTTTATTTTTCATAAACGTTTGGATCGTCAATCTCAAAGTGCAATAAATAGGAAGTAAACAGAACATATCCAATGACAAAGTGATAACATTATTGAAAAGAGACAGAACAATGCTAGCCTCTTAGAAATCGATTGCTTTCTTTTATTATTCAGTCTACCATCATGATAAAAAACAAAGAATAGATCGAATTAAGGTGGTACTTCGAAATATTATTAAACAGCAAGTTGAAAAAGATTATTTCGTGCTTATATATCAAAGAAAATGATCAGGAAGAGACGTTTGTCAGTGTCTTTGATTGCAACTTGTAAATCGATCGCTTTGTTTTCTATGGACGATTCTCCACTCTTATTTTAGTAGTTTATTTAAACTCGATTGTAAAGACAGATTTACGCTAATATATAGTCAAACCCCGTTGGCTCCAACTCCAAAGTGACCGACAAAAATACCTCGAGCCTCGCGGAATTCGAGCTAAGTGGAAATGGTTACCTTCAGTATTAAGAAATCGGTCCTTTGTATCCAGTTCAAGCCAGAGCAAAACTCTAGCCAAGCGAGCTCATGCCAACGGGTTTTCGACTGTATATTATTAAATATCAAGTCCGTTTTCTGAGCATGAACAAATACAACGAATATACTTTTAGGACTCAAGAGAACGCTCTTGCAGATGGATCAAACCCATGATATCTTGGGTGGTAGGTGGGAACTTTTAACCCTACAACACTCTTACTTTTGTTTAAACAGTCAGTTGAGCAAGGAATGCCAGTTTTGAAATATTGTTTAAAGTTCTTTATCTTATCAAGTGAATGCATTAAGAGATCACACCACTCAGGTTACATACTGTTCATACGTTTCCTTTTTGTAGATCATTTTGATAGCATTTGTCAAAGTGAAGTCAAGGATATGTTTTGATTTATTTATCTGAAAAAGGAAAAAGCTTTCATTGAGCTAATTGATATTAAAATTATGGATTCCTTTTGGATTGGTACCATAACTAAAAGGCGGTTTTGACGTTTATATTCCTTTCAAATATGACAATTCCGCCCAGACATATCGTAATTGCTCTTTGCCATAAACTAAAATCAAGCTGCTATCCTGCACAGCCATTGGGGATCTTAGAGCGTATTGCTGTTACATATTACACATCCTGGCACATCGTTGGAAATCAATAAGCGATATATAAAGTATACCCCTTTTTCTTGGAAGTGGCAAGCCAGAACCAGTTCAATTAAACATATGATTTTCTTACAACTATTTCACTGAACACTGCATTTTTTCTAAATCTATATTTTTCATGCTTTAAGCTACACAAAACTTCCGCCATTTACATTGATGTATATCAATATCGATGAGATTTGTTTTGGGAGTAGAAACAAATGTTTTGAAAGTATGAAAATAGCTGTATCATGGCTGTTTGATTAAAACTTTTCATTGTCAGTTAATGTAAATTTAACACTGATGTTCATTATTTTCTACAATTAGCATTAGCCTGAAATGATTCAATTTGTAGAAATGGTAACTGGAATACTACATGTTTTGGATCATACAATGAATACATCACAAGGCTGATTAAATTTATTAAATTGATTCTCAATCAGAGTAGAAAGGCCTTGGCTTGCATTGGCCACATTTTGTGTTCCTTAATGCTCTCCATACATTTACAAAAGGCTGGGTGTCCAATTAGCATTTTTCCGAAGTGACACCTAAACACATTGTCTTTGTTTTCTGAAAATATTATCGACTTTACTGAAATGCTTTGCCGTGATTAAGTATTTTGTTTGAGACAGACATGCGATGCCTTTTTCTATTCGAATTGGAATAATTTTCAGTATGATAATGTTGATAACGCTCATACTAATAATACGTGAACCTTTCGATTAAACATCTGCTCTTACAGATTTGGCCTGCAAAGATTGAACATACGAATGTAATTTACGTCGGATTCCTTAAGCCGATTTCATGTTTATAATGGATAATTTTAGTAGAATGCCAAATATACAATCCAAACTCTATCCAAAGAATGTTAACTGATAATGAAAACCACACCAATCATTTTACAAACTGAAGTGAACATTGGGGGTGGTCTAGATGTATCAGGCCATGCCAATAGTACATTTAAATGTCAAGTTTCAGTACAATAGTGTTTGCTCATATTTCTATGTTTATCAGCAATGTATATGACAGGTAACATAACAAAGTTTATCTGTATTTTAGTTGCGATTGCCGATTTTCGTTTCGACCGTATTTGTTGTAATGTAACGTTATATATAAACCATATTGATAGGAATATTATAAATTTATGCAGGAATTCTTCCAAACTATACAGAATCATTATTAATAAAATAAATATAATTATGATACATAACAATTAACAGCGTTTCACTAATGACCAAAACTATCAAACTAGGTTTTTTTTCGTGTAAGACAAGAACTCAATCTTATTTGAAGGAGAAACATTTCCCAACTTTTCTATCGTCTGGTTATTATTGTAAAGTAATTTCTGTAGTATCATGCTCCCTTGCATTAAGTTTCTAAACGGTAAATAAGGCTGTCTTTCATTTCAATTACTCTACTCATTAAATCAAGATGGTCTAACTACTATTACATGATTGATTTATTCACTTCGAGGCGACGGATTTTCTAGCAGATCTCTTGGTTACGAAGTGTTCATAAGGTGCTTAGTAGCTACCATGTTATAATAATTATGACTGTCAGCACCATCGTAATCGTCATCATCATAATCAGGTGCGTCTAGTGTACTGCGGACATGATCGGCCAGGCCGAATTCATTAGAATAATCAAAATCATCAATTGAATTATCATTTAATAGATCTCCCAGTCCAAGCGATTACCCACATCAGTCACATGCAATGGTAATAGTATTGCTCCCTGATTAACGTCATCAAAATGAAACTCACGGGAAAAGGAATACAAGGCTGAAAATACGAAACTATATACTGATATCTAAAATATATTTGTCTAGATGTGTCTAGATTATTATCGGTTATTTTGACTTAATTCTATAATAGGGTGTTTACCAAGGGATTGTTGTCCTTGTCCATTGACTGGCGTAATATCGCATGCATGCATTTGTTGTAACAGTGCGAGCAGGTCGTTTGGCATTTTAGTTTTGCTAGTTGCTCAAATGGCTGGTGTAACATCACGTCCATGTTGCTTGCCTTTTCAGTTTTGCTAGTTGCTCAAATGGCTGTGCTTACATTGTGTGCATGTCGAGTTCACCAACTCTCTCTCTCTCATTAAAGGGTTGAAAACCTCATCTGGGACCAATTTCGCTAGTTGCTTCAATGGCTGGCGAAACAGTGCGTCCACGTCCTTTGCCTTTTTTAGTTTTGCTAGTTGCTCAAATGGCTGTGCTTACATTTTAGTGAATGTCGCATGTTGCCGTTTCAGTTTTATTTTTTTGTTCCAATTGACGTCTGCCTTTTCAGTTTTGCTAGTTGCTTCATTGGCGAGCGTAACAGTGCGTGAATGTCGTTTGCCTTTTAGGCCATTGAAACAAAGTAACGGAAAGAAATATGTCATTAACATGAATTTCAAATGAAGACAATTAGAGATGAGAATGAATATCTAAAAAGGATTATTGGATGAAAATTAACTATATTCGAAAATTTTTTTAGTTTAGGCTGGTTCCATGCCCGTAAAAGAGGTTATATTCACTCTCGTTTTAGACTTGTTAAAATCATGAAACGCTGTATAATATCGTGAACTTCTGCTCCACAGAAGGTTTAATATTTGCTTTGCTCTTTAAATGAGATAAAATGAATTTAAAATGCACTTATTGATAAAGTACTTAATATGTTAAAGAGACACATCATTTTGATCGAAACATTATGCAACATATAATGTTAAGTTATAATAATTATGAAGAATCAACCCTATATGTTCCAAGTGACTAAGATATTTACGTGTTTTCAGCAGGCGGGGAACCTACTTTTAATTTAATGTCTGTTTAGTTGTTAAACTGCAATTCTTAAACGATTAAGCAACCAATTTGTTACATATTTGTTTATACCAGGGAGTTTTTTTAATATTGAGTCACGTCACATTAGCAACATAAAGGCGTTTTAACTATGTATATGCTTTAAATGATACGGAAAAAAATAACTAAGAAATCAAAAAAAAAATAGACAACTAATTGTAAAGATAAATCCTAACTTTTATTCCTGCTTTATTCCTGTAAAATAGCCAATAAGGTATGTTTGGGCAGAGTCGTCGCTCTTCTTTTGTAGTTTTATACGAATATGTGCATTATATGTCTTTGAACATATCTGGTCAGGTGTGCGAATGCACAATGGAACATTTAACTATCAATTTAGCGACAATTTAGTCACCGACAGTTGCTTTCGTTGCTAGCGATATCACATCATCAAATAAACAATATCGTTTTAATACCGAAGTAAATAAATCAATGTATATAATTCACGGTGCATATCCATATCGGTACCCTCTTTGCGAAATCTACTAAAACGGTACCCTCTTTGCACATGCCCCGGTCATTCTCTGCTGAAAACAAATCGGCGATGGACAACAAGCCAGTAAATGTTCATTCAACTGATGAAAGGAGGTATGTCATGTGCAAAAGAAGTATACCACTAGAATGTTATAGCTATGACTTATTTCAATCAATAGCAAAGAGGTATTCCGTGCCGGAATTTTATGAATTTACCACATATTTTAGACTGTTAATTGCCATTTGTATGAATATGATATATAAATGAATACATGTAATATGTATGGGGTGTACATAATCAAACCAGTGGTTCATTTAAGCATGCAGAACATGCAGAGGCGGTGGGCGAGGCAAGACATATCAATATTGTGTAGCTTATTGTGGAGTTGCAGTAATTGAAAAATGGGCACATTACTAAATAAGACATAGCTATAACATTCTAGTGTTCCGTGGAATACTTCTTTTACACATGACATACCTCCTTTCATCAGTTGAATGAACATTTACTGGCTTGTTATCCATCGCCGATTTGTATTCAGCAGAGAATGACCGGGGCATGTGCAAAGAGGGTACCGTTTTAGTAGATTTCGCAAAGAGGGTACCGATATGGATATGCACCGTGTAATTGTGCGTCCGTTAACACTTGACAAGCCACTCTACTAGGCTTAGAAGCGGTTTAAGGACTTTTCTTTGAAATGCTCAATACTTCAAATACATTTACTGAGACATGACAACGCATGGACGATTCAATTGCTATGGTCGCACACAACAGATGTATGTTCTGTTTTAACTCCTCTGATCAAAACTACGATGTCTTTAGTTGCTATATCATGTTTAATTATCCCTGCAAGTCACTTAATGGCCATCTTTATGAATAACGCATGAAAGAATGCCATTGACTACAAACAAATATTTAGAGAATATTTATGCCTCGATTCATCTCGAAAATGAACTTCAAATTTTCAAAAATAGCAAAACGTTTGGCAAAGCGTTCATCAATACCCTTTTAAAGAACACAGCTGTCAACTCATCAAAGACTTATTCCAAAGGCTTATTTTAGTAATGGCTATTAAACAACTTTCATACCCATTGTACATTCCGATTTATTTGGCTTCATACTACTTTCATGTCCAATTTTTGATTTCGAACGATTGAATCGTTTGATGATTCTTATAAAATAAATCTAGTATTTACTTTATCTTAAATCACTAGCGTAAAGTAGCTTTCATTTTACAGACGAAAGACCACACTCAAAGAATAGAAATCCGTTATATTACCAAATTTTTTTTTTTTCTCAATAACATGTTTTAATAGCGTGTCTGTGACCTTATAGATAAGAAAGCTCTTTCTGACCATGTGAAACGCTTTCAACACCATCTTTGGCTAGGATCAAAATGTATGTCCGAAGAAATACTTGTCACAGATAATAATCTAGCGACCTTGACCTTGAAGGTATTTGAAGTAATAACCACACTTCTTCGTTAGGATTCAAAGAGTACATATATCGAGGGGTGAATGCGAAAAGGTTTTAAATGACATTAAATAAAGATGAAGACCTTTTCGCTTTCACCACTCGATATGCACAGTTGGTTTGACACAACCATTGTCAACAAAAGTTTGATCTAGAGGCACTGGTCTGAAAACGTTTCCACGACTGTATTGGCGGTTATGTCCACACGAATCATGGGGATAAACTTACCACAATTGATTATTAAAATGATTTTAAATGTTCTAAAGCACCAAATGTTGAAAAAACAACAACTAAAGTACATATTATTACCTACTTAATTGATTTTTGCATATAAACACACAGTGCTTTACATATCCTACGTTAATGCAAATAAAACGTTTATACTGAAAGTAGTTGTGATTTAGCAGTTTGTTACTGGATAAGTTCAAATCCTAATAAATATGCATATTAACTGAAAGGAATGCGGAATTTGTCTCATGTAACCATACATAAATCTATGCACTTTCGGTGCGTGCAATATAACCATTACTTCTCATCACTTTATATCACCATTCCAAACACACTGGTTTTATCGGACATGGCAATAAGAGCAAATCCGACTGCGCGGTCTTACGAACCTGTAAACTTCAACGAAAGTTTGATCGATGGCACTTCGGTGATGTTTGGTTTGTCGAAATTACTAGTCTGAAAATAAAACTTAGCATCGTACTATGCGTGTTTTTAGTTAGATGACATGAAGTAACATTTTGAATAAAGAAGAATGGGCGGACTGAGCGTTGCGAACGCGCCCTTCTTAATCATTGAAATTAAACATAAGGTCATCTAACTGTCTTAAAGTACTACCTTATTGGCTTACACATTGTAAACGCAAAATGTGTATCGTATAAGTGGTATAAGACGAACCTTGAAACACCCGCGAAAGTTGAAATTCTTAAAGATTAAGCCTAGTACTTATCATTGCCTATCTGCAATTTCATAGGGTGAAAATTAAAGTTTTGTTCTAAATTTACTTTTGGTAGAACGTTAGGTACTCGCGTACGACTGTGCGGGTGTTTAATCCACTGTATGACACTGAAAAAGTCATCTCCATCTGAAAGGTGATAGATGAAATATCTTTATTCACATACAACAATAATATTTGAAATACATTTTTCAATACAATTCACTGCAGAGGAAACACATAATGTGAGTACATGTACATTTAAAGGGACTCGTCTGTGCTGTATAGGGTTAATTTTATAAGAGAAGATGATAAAAAACCCATGTGAAATGTGAACATTGCAACAGTGATTTAACTCCATAATGTTTTTACACCAGGGCTCAATTTGATCACAAACATTCAAACATATGAAAGAAAATGCTTCATCTTCATGCTAGTAATGCAATTAGAAATTAATAACTTAAAGCTTGGTTTTACACAATTTTGTTCAAATTAGTATCTTCCAGTTGCTGCGGATACTTTTTGCAATGTTTAAAGCCAAAGACAATAAGCCAATTTGCCAATAAACATTGTTTGCTTGTTTTTTATGTTTGGTGTTTGTTCATTTAAGTGAATAACTTAGTTTGAACAAATTAAAAAACAAGGCTTTGTCAACATGAAATGTCCCTGTAACATATTAATGGAAATTATTATGCTTTTAAATTGGCGAAATAGACCATGAACGGGTTTCAAGGCTAGTATGTATTTTACAGATACTTAATCGAACTCATTATGGTAATTACCCTAACAGATAATGAAAATTGTTATAATATAGTTATCTAGTGATCGTAATGTCCTTAAAATGTCTCGCAATCCGAGTGATCGACTTAACCACATGTGCGGTAGTACGAGTGTATTGACAACCTTCAGTTAACGTGTCTGATATACAAATACACTAATATTTCAAGGGAGAAAAGGAAATTATATATATTATTAAATAATTGTAAAAAAGTCCAGTCATTTCATTATATGAAAATGTCCTATATTACGTACTTTGCACATGACTCTGATTTCATCTATGTTTCGGATTCTGACCTTGCAAGTTAGAAACACAATCCTCGACATTACAAAATACGCGTCGTCATTTTGCAAATTATAACTCATGTTTATTGTTCCAATGTTACCAATAACTTCGCTTTATTAATTATGTGGTTTACGAAATTATTTGAATAATGCGCATGCCTTAAAACGACAAAAGATTTAAAATAGTACATATCACACATGTATGATGAAAGTTTACGAATTGTCGGGCCACATGTTACTACAATATAAGCAAAAGGCTCTCCTTTTCATTGTCGGTTAAGAACATTTCGTTGAAAAGCAATGCTTTTTATAAATATATAGTAAGTGTTATAGATTTGAATTAATACAGACAAGAGTGTTCAGATGCGTCATTAGTATCCTTATTAAAAGCTACAATATTGTTGACTGTGCTTTATAAAAGTCATGCAAATGGGTTTTCCTGTCCGTGTTTTATAACGAAAACAACAGATGTATTCCTGTCAATTGAAATTTGACGAGTGACTAATATGTAAAAGAATCGGACACAAACAGAAATGTATCCCTATGGTAGTAACATGAGCAAAATTGATAATAATGAAAAGTTATATGGGTGGAGTTCAGCACATATCAAACGCTTTTTCTTTTATAGTTTGTCATATGATACAATGAGCTCAAATTTCACGTTGAGGCCAAGTCTTGTGAGTCTAAAAAGGGTATCATTTAAATTACTCAAAGTACCATGGCTTTGTTTCAAATGTTCTATTAAACCGATACTTGAGTTGAAATCACCATAGACTAGCTTATGATGAAGGTTGTATTTACTTTATACACGTTCATGCTCATCAGGTGTTTTATTTTTCATCAACTTTTGCATCAATATAAGAATGCAATAAATTAGAAATAAACGGATCAGATCGAATTACGGAGGTTCTTCGATATTTTATCAAACCACAAGTTAAAACAGTTTTTTTTCGTGCTTATATTATCAAAGAATATTTACAGGAAGGGGTCTTTGATGTGTAGTATGTTCCTATTTGTAAAATGTTCGAAAAAGACCGCGTTGTTCTATTTATACGAATTTGAACTCATATTTGTAGTACATGCAGTTAATTTATGTTTTATTGTGAAGACCGGTTTAGGCTAATAATTACAAAACTCACTCTCGAGTCCGTTTCTTGAGCATAAACAAATGCAAAGATCATTTTAGTAGCTGCCTTTACGCCGAAACGCCCAGGCGTGCACATTATTTTCCCGATCTTACTTTTCCTCAAATCATTTTTTTAATATACATGTACGTTCTTTTGCATATATCAGAAGCCACCATTTGCATTCTATTGGTTCCAAATTGTATGGTTACTTTTTGAAGGACCAAGAGAACGCTCTTGCAGAAGGGTCAAGCCAATGATATATTGGGTGAGAGGCGAGCACCTTTAAACCTACAACACTCTTACTTTTGTTATACCCCCCAAAACAAAGTTTGGGGGGGTATACTGGAATCGGGTTGTCCGTCCGTCTGTCCGTCTGTCCGTCCGGTTTTTTTTGTCCGGGATTCATCTTTGTCGTTATTGAACAAATCTTTTTCAAACTTTCAAATATTAATGACCATGATGTAAACCTGTGCCTCCGTGGATTTGGTCAGAGTCGCATGATCCTGAGTGGAGTTGTGGCCCCTTAATGAGTTAAATTGGGCAAAATTAGCTTTGTCCAGGATTCTTCTTTGAAGCTATTGAGCAAATCTTTTTCAAACTTTCAAATATTAATGGCCATGATGTAAACCTTTGCCTCCATGAATTTGGTGGGAGTCACATGATCCTGAGTGGAGTTGTGGCCCCTTAATGAGTTAAATTGGGTAAAATTAGTTTTGTTCGTCCTACTCCTTCGTCATTTTTGAATGAATCTTTTTCAAACTTTTAGCCATGGTGAGAACATTTGCCCCTGTGATTGTGGTTGGAATCACATGATCATGTCTCCAATTATGGCCCCTGAATAAGTTAAAATAGGCAAAAATTATACAGCTTTGTCTAGCCTAATCCTTGGTCATTTTTTTCTCATTTTTTCTATAAATCTTTTTCAAACTTTCAGATGTCAATGACCATGATATGAACTGTTGAATATGTGATTTGGTGCACCTGTATTAATCAGAATGTTTGCATGGCCTTAAAAAGACCTTTAATTGATTTTGTCCTTAAAAAGACCATCAAAAGTCCTGAAGTTAGGTGCATACAGGCCTTAAATTTGTTACAATATTCGCTTTTGTGGCCTACTCCTTTGTCATTTTTCAATATATTTTTCTCAAACTTTCAGCTATCTATGACCATGATGTGAACCTTTGTATATGTGATTTTGTGCACCTGTATTATTTCCTTGGTACTCATGTGTGGGGGGGGGGGGAGGTGGTGGGGGGGGGGGTAAACAGAAATTGGGTTGGCAGACTGTCAAATTCACCCGTCCACCTTCATTTTGGAATATCCTGTCAGGAGTCATGACCCCTTTATGGTGAAAATGAGAGAAACAGGTTTGTTATCTCCCCTGAGGTGGGTGGGAGTGGGGTAATATTCGCTTTGGTGGCCTACTCCTTTGTCATTTTTCATCATGACCCCTTTATGGTGAAAATGAGAGAAACAGGTTTGTTATCTCCCCTGAGGTGGGTGGGAGTGGGGTAATATTCGCTTTGGTGGCCTACTTCTTTGTCATTTTTCAATGTAATAGGTATTCTAAATAAACTAAATAAATGTATTGCCTTGTGCTTTCTAATGATACCATAACTAAGGCCAGGGCAAACAACCTAGACAGGGAAGGGTTGGGGGGTATTCGTTAGCCTTTGGCTTACAGTTCTAGTTTAAACAGTCAGCGGAGGGAGTGATGTCATAGTTGAAATATTGTTCAAAGTTCTTTGTCTTAACAAATACTCATTGTAGCCATTAAGAAATCACACCATTGAGGTACTGTTCATGCTTTTCATATCTGTATGTCATTTTTGGTAGCATTTGTCAAGGGTATGTTTTGATTTATTTATGTGAAAAAGGAAAGGGCTTTCATTGAGCAAATTGATATTAAAGATAATGAATTATCTTTGGGTCGGTCCGAACACTTGAGTGCAGTGTTTACGTTCCATTAATATTTTGAAACACTTGTTGGAAATATAAAACATAGCACATTGCTCTAACAATGTGCTGGATAATTTATTTAGACGATGAACCTTTGTATAAGTCTCAATCAGTGTATTTTCTGTTTATCTGCTCATAAATTGAACAAAAAGCACGTCACTAAGAACTACGATGTCTTTAGTTGCTATATTAAGAATAATTATCCTTGCCAATCACTAAATGGCCTTCTTTATTAATAACGCATTAAAGAATGCCATTGACTAAAAACAAATATTGGGTGGATATGTATGCCTTGATTCATCTCGAGAATGAACCACATAATTTCAGAATTAGCAAGACTTCTGGCAAAGCGTCAATAAATATCCTTTAAAAGAATAAATATGTCAAATCATCAAAGACGTATATCAAAGGCTTATTTCAGTGATTACTATTAAACAACGTTAATGCCCAGAGTACATTTCGATTTCTTTGGCTTCATACTACTTTTGTAACCAATGTTTAATATGAATCTTTTTGTTTTCATTTGAGCCAATTGACCAAATAAAGAATAGAAACCTGTGAATTTACAAAAACAATATGAAAGAAATATCAAAGGTACATGTTTATACTTTTGAAAAGCTGGTTCTGACCATCTGAAGCGCACGCAGCAACGGAATCTTTGGCTAGTACCAATATGTATGCCCAAAGAAATATATATCACATGTAATAGTCTAGTGGCATTGACCGTAAAGTTCCAGAAGTATTAAGTACAGTTCATCGTTAGGCTTCGAATAGGTCATATGTACAGTTGGTTTGATAGTACCATTGTCAACAAAAGTTTTACCTACAGTCACTGGTCGAAAGTCTCTACTGTATTCTAGTCTCGAGTATCATGACTTTAATCAATTAATGGAGTCCGTGTGCAACATTCAAATTTCCATCCACTAAATAATCACTAGTTTCATTAGTAATTACGCAATAGAATATCTACCATTATCAAGTACACATACTAAATTGCAATTGTATAATTACTGATTATTTTGTGCATTTCGAGCATGGCCAGAAATAACATCAGATTTCCAAAACTCGAGCCATAGTGTTTTACCGGAAGCCGCCATTTTTATTAAATTCATTGAAACCAATGCTTAACCGGTCGATATACAGTATAAAACTTCACTATGCGGTAACTTCCCTTTACAAAACCCCAACGGTGTAGGAAAATTATAATTGATTATATCTCAGCTTTCCCAAAAGTTAAATTCCACAAAAATTGGGGTTGGAACCTGTTGTAGTTGTCAGTTTTTGGTAAAAAAACGTTTTTCAAACAGCATTTCACACCAAACAATGAAATGTATTCCCGTGGAGTAAAGCATCACGGCTGTCTTCTACATGATTACTCTTTACGTCATCATGTCAAATTTTGGGCTTGTCCCTGTGGTTTTTATTGTATTATTGAATCAAATAATATCCTATTCAGCAAAACTACTCTAAAATGTGTAAAAAGCTTGGATAAGTTTATCCTCATGTTTTTTCTTCTCAAAATTAAGTTTTCATTTTAGTAAGGAAACAAAACTTCACCTCAGTTTGAATATTTTAAAACATGAAGCTGCCATTTTGTTTGACATGATTGCCACAAATGCTCAACCGGTTAACATATCAAACTAAATGCATCGGTAACCCCTCTTTACAAAAAATATATTAGGAATATTATTATCGATTGCATTGCAGCTTTAACAAAGCTGATTTCCATCGGGCAAAAATTAGGTGCGGCCAAACAATTTTTTAACTTTAAAAAAAAAAATAGGTGCAGTCATACCAAATTATCGGAACAATACATCAATTTGGCGTGGTCTTAGATAGTTTAGATTTATCTATCCCACTACCTGACTATTTACATTTTCAAAACTATTGTGTATTAGTAATAAAGGATACATTGCCGCGATGGTCTGATAGTATATTGCGAAATACTGAATCAAATGATTCACGATTCAAGATTTATTAACAAATTATCCAGAAGCACATGGTATATGTGGACTATTTAATGTACAATTCAGTGTTTTCTGATGATTCAATGCATTTATTTTATAAAATTAAAAGATTTACCTTAAAATAAGCCTAAATATCTAATAACCATATTCAGCAGCTATAAGTTCAACTACGAAAATAAACAAATATCATATTTGTAACTATTAATAAAACAAACCTGATAATATAAGTGTACAATACTCATAGTAATATACATTTAATGCTGTCTCTGTTAATTTGAGTTGCATATGTATAAGTCGGACTTCATTTGGCAGTCATTCGGAAAAAGAAGATGTTTAATGCTTGTAAGCACAAACCGATCGACTAAACCCGGGGGATGTTGCTTAATCGTAATATTTCAGGATGTAAATCAAGGTTCGAGTGTCGTGCTTTTGGTTAATTCTGCTGATCTGTTTATAGAAGTTTATAGAAATCGCCGTTGGTTATATTTGCGTCGTTCGAAAACGTCAATGTTGACCATAACGTGCATACCATTAAAGATATTTCTACGACACTAAGTACACATGTTGTGAACAACAATGCATATATGTGGAGCGCCTGTAGTGTTTCCTAGTGTTTAACTTATATGAACCAGAGCTCTTTGGCCATGGACTAATTTTGCAAATCCAGCGTTATCCGCCATGTAACATCAATAGTTGCAAACGTTTTTTGTTATATCACCTCCAATAGGTCTATTATATGGAATTCTAAATACAAGTTTCACCAGCGGTAACGTTATACTGAGGAAGTGTCGCCAGGTAAATGAATCGATTCTATGATTGCTGTAATCTTGCATTGTTAATGATTTAAGACAACACTGATTGGAAATAGTTGTTCAATGATATTGTCCAGAATCTGTGAAGATTATCGACCTTTGCTGAAATGCCTTGCCGTGATTAAGTATATTGTTTGAGACCGACACGCGATCCCTTTTTCTATTCGAATTGGATTAAAGTTTATATGTTGATGCTGATATTATTGTTCAAGACTGGCCAATATATTATTATTAATCACAGAGAACCAGAAATATAGTATAGAAAGTATACAAATAGCTGTATCATGGCTGTTTGATTGAAACTTTTCATTGCCAGTTAATGAAAATTCAACACTCAAGTTCATTATTTTCTACAATTAGCACTAGCCTGCTATGTTTCAATTTGTAGAAATGGTAATTCGAGTAATACTTGTTTTGGAACAATGAATAAATGACGAGACTAATTGAAATTATTTAATTGATTGTCAATCAGAGCAAGGCCTTGTAGTGTTTTGTTTGCTATACTTTGTGTTTCATGATGCTGTCCATACATTTTCAAGTGGCTGGGTGTCAAATAAGCATTTTTCCGAAATTACACCTAAACACATTCTCTTTGTTTTATTGTTTTGTATATTGTTTATTGTTGATAAAGCTCATACTAAAAATAAGTGAACCCTTCAAAAGTCAATTAAACATCTCCTCTGAACCATATGAACATCAAAGATTGGGAAAGAAGATGAACTAAAAATAGGCGAACAGTCTAGTAGAAATCCAAATATACAAACCAAACTCCATCTAAATAGTGTGGACTCATAATAAAACCACAACAATAATTTTACAGCCTTAAGTGAAAATCGAGATGATTAACAAGTGTCAGGCCATGCTATTCGTACATTTAAATGTCAAGTTTCAGTACAATAATGTATGATCATATTTCTCTGTTGATTAGCAATGTAAATAACAGTGATTCTGCCTTACTCTTCTCATTAAATAAAGATAATCTTACTATTATTACATGATTGATTTATTTACTTCGAGACGACGGTATTTTCAAGCAGATCTCGTAGTAACTGTGGTTATAAGTAAAGTGTTTATAAGCTCCTTGTTAGCTGCTCTGTCATAAAGGCGTTTGAACTATGTATATCCTTTAAATGATACGGAAAAATTAACAATGAAATAAAAAATAGACAACTAATTGTAAAGATAAATTTGAACTTTTTTTCCTGCTCTTCTTTTGTAGTTTTATACGAGTGTATGCATTATATGTCTTTGAACATTTCTTGTCAAGTGTGCGATTTCACAATGGAACATTTTACTTTCCATATAACACAGAAAGCAAACAAACTGGAACAAGGCGTTTTAACTGTATGCTTTAAATATTACGGTAAAATATATTAAAAAGATAATAAAACAATTTCAGACTAATTGTTGAGATATATAAATCCTCACTCTTCGTCCGGTTTTGTTCCTGTGTAATGACAAATAAAGTGTGTTTGGACAGCGTTGCAGGTTTTTTTTGTAGTTTTAACAAGTAAAAGCATTATATGTCTTTGAACATTTCTGGTTAAGTGTGCGATTTCACAATGGAACACTTGACTGTCCATTTAGTGCATTGTAAGTCACCGGCAGTTGCTTTGCCAGCGTTTTCACATCATCAGATTAACAGCATCTTTTTAATACCGAAGTAAATAAATCAATGTATATAATAGTGGGCCAGTCATCACTTAACAAGCCACTCTACTAGACTAACAAGCTGTTAAGAGACATTTCTTTAATGTGATCAATGCTTCAAATACATTTACAGAAACATGACATCGCATGGACGATTTAATGGTTATGTTCACACAAAACAGCTGTATGATCTATTTTATCTCCCCTGATCAATCAACTGATATATTCCAGTTTGTGCAAAATGTTGCTGATCAGGCTCCAATATCTCGAAGGTTCAGGCGTAAGAATATTATCTTATTATTATTATTTTATCTTGATATTTCTAAACAAAATTAGTTTATCGTGATTATTGTGGTAAGACTATTTTCATTTAACGTCCAAAACCTCTTAAGAATGTGAATATTACACAACTTAAAACAAGAATAGTGAGCTCAGCTTAATCCTGTCATAAGGAACTTAACATGTTTCGAGAATTGTTGACCAGTTTTTACAATTAAATCTCCGAAACGATTTTAGAATTGCAGCCAAATAACGGCTCAATTCGTTGATGTGTTAGTTGTTGTTGTTGAGTTTATCAAGATCTGTCCGCGCCATCCATACAATGTATGCATGGTGGCTTTCGCATAAATATTGACTCCGTCACATCCTAAAATGTGATTTGAACACAATTTTGAAGCCAAAAGGGATTTAAATCGCCACAAGTTGATGTGATATTCGCCAAAGAAGTAATTTTGTACCTAAAATGCCTCGAGACAACGAATCAACTTAAATTCTTCCCTGACACAATGCTTTCGTAAGTAGGCTTCTGATTGGCTGATGGAAATCGTCCAAGAAGGTGAATTTAAGATCCTAATGGCAAAGCGTTTGTTTGGATATGATTTCAGTTATATTGTTGCTCTTTTTTACAGTGTTTGTAAATTAAATCCTCATTCCTTTCTTTCGATGTGTTCTTTTTTCCTTTCTATTAGAACTTTTAGTCAGACTGTTTCATACCTTAAAATTAAGATCGTTTGTTTTCGTTCCGTTGTTCACTTTAAAAATGTAACTATCATAACGGTATACTATTCTGGTGTTTTTTCTTCAGAATACTATGGGGGCCAAGTCAGAAAAAGTTAACACTGTTTCGTATATGTTGACTGTAACAAAAAGCGTTAAACTTTTAAAAAGTGCATTGTTTCGGTACGCACTGTCACAAAGACGAAATAAAAAGGAGTTAAAGGAGTTGATCTTGGATGGAAACACTAAGAATGATATTGTAGTCACATAAAGTAGCTGGTCTCCTTGTTAGTTTAAATATGATATATTACAACGATTAAGAAGAACGATATGATATATTATACTCAGTCACTCTCATTGGCACGATTTTGTGTGAGAGTGTGGTCTTGTAATGTAGGGGGAACCAAGGTAACCGGAGAAAACCCACTTGTCCAGCCTGGTGACCACTAGCCATACTCCCATGTGCCCAAGCCGGAAATGGACGTGTCCCCTTGGTGAGAAACGAGTACACTAACCACTACGCTAACCAGACAACCAAAAATGTCAAATTGGACAACCTTGTTAACCAACTACCTATCAATCTGTGTGGCATCACTGCTTCATATTTTGAAATTTCATAATGCTCTTTCATATCAATATTTCATTAAGCTGAAAAAATATGCTTAAATTAAGAATAGCATTGAAGTAGCACTGTTATGAAAGCATAGAATTGCAAGTGCTTAAGAAGCGTAACGTGGCTCAGTAACGATACAATAACGATAGGCTCAATACAACAGTTAACTGCCCCTCGTTGACCCGGCTGTATGTTTGAGTCTGAATGCCTGACCATTCTTGACTAAATTTAATGTTGTAAGTAGTTTTTGCCAACATGGGAGCGTCCAGACCAAAAGCAATATGTATTTTTGAATGCATTACGACATTTGACAACTTGTAACCGCCAAAGAACTATTGAAAGGGGTTGATATTTTAAAGGAAAGTGAAAGTCTAGATTGCCGGTCATTTACCCACAAAAACGTCACACAATAACAAAGGCAGACTACAAATGCATCAAAGTATCTTCATTAATTATGTTTGGTTTACAGCTTTAAATTGGTCAGGGAAATAGCTCTCATAGCTGTTATACTTGCCCCAGCATGCATCAACGAAGTGTCTATGGCCACATGGTAAAGAAACGAAGACTATTTGTATTGTCGTTTTTAGCTTATTTTATGAGCAATTTTAGATAAAAACATCTTTTCCTGCCTGGAATCATATTCTCAGATTAGACAAAACAGATAACGATTCAATTAAGTATTTAATAAAGAATGTTATGTTTTGTTTACGGCGTTGCTAGAACACTTGTACATGGAAAACATCATTCGGATCTGATTGCATCGAAATGCACAAAGCTTAATGAATGTGTTCGTATTTAATGTTCGTGCTTACCGCTTAATTAACACGTATTAAATCTCATTGATGGAAAAGATGGAATCTGAAACGACGGCAAATATGTTTCAATAGAAATGCACACAAGAACCAATACCCTCCAAAGAAATTGAATGAATTTGAAATAACATAAAACCAGGATGAAGCAGGAGTTGACGTTACAGGGGATTTACTTAGGGGTACAACCTTTTGACATTCGTCCCTCCCGCAGGGATTTAACGTGTTTTTAGATATTAACAATGTTTTTATTTCAATAGTCCGAAATGGTGCATTTTGTTTCCCTTTTCTCCGAATTTGACATAAAAAGTGAATTTAAGATTTAAGAAGGGGAGGAGGGGGAGGAGGTGAGGGTGTGCCGGGTTGGGTCCTCCTAAATCGTTAGTGCAAACTATAATGTAGATAATAATTCTAAGTGAAATACGCACGCACGATCGCACAGCACAAACGGACGCACACACGCACGTGCACGTACTTGAGCACCCACCCACAAACATATACACGCACGGACAGACACACATGCACACACATCCCTTATATAGATCGTTGTCTTAATACAGTTAATGTTTTTTTGTAGTTTCGACCTATATCTCATTTCGTAATTTGTTTCTTTCTCTTAACCTCAACACACATCTCGAGAGCCGTTGGAAAATGAAAATGTAATTGTCTTACCTGTGTCAGGCTTGCTGATATACTTCAATGCAACTACTAACTGGATGCTGCTTTGTCATCTTCGGATCGAAAATGAACAACATATATAAAAAAAAAATGAATTCATGTGATGATGGCCATATTCACTGTGATGAGGTTTGGGTCTTGAATTGATTTACGATTTGGCTTCTCTTGAACTGTTCTCGAAATTCACGTTGGTAATTGGTCAATATATCTCATCCAAGGAGGATTTTCATTTGTTCTGTTTATACGTAAATCGATAATCGCTAATACACGCAATAAACCCACAAAGAAGTTAGAGGCCGGATTTGACCATCAACAGAAAATTGAGTGGAATACGCCCCCCTCCCCCTCCTTCCTCCCGCTCTATTAGATCCATAACATATACATAACATTTGTGAAACAATACCTTTACATTACATTGCTAGTATTTGTGTACTGGATTGCAAAGAATTTCGTGATGTTTATGCTCTAGATATTTATTTTAACGCTCTAGCTGCCTCATTAATTAAAATCGAGTTTCATGGGTAGACGAAACTACACTCAAGTCAGTGTAAAGTAATTGAAATTTAATCATGCAATAATTAAACCTACAGAGGTATTCTCTCTCGATGGAAACTAATTAATCAGACTTATTCTGACGAGAAAAACAGTCTTATCAACTATATTGAACACTGCAGTGAAACACATAAAATGAACCCAATCTTTACTTTACCGTGCTCTAGAATAGGCAGTGTCTGCTGACTTGTACACCCACTATGAGTCCTAAATCTCGTTTCATTGAGATAATTATCCTAGTCGTTAACATAACGCTACATACGAGTGCTCATACATTTCCGTAAAGTTACGGGCTGTGTCCATGCGATAAAGGTCCTTACGATAATTCATCGAAACGTAGTATACGCCTAAAGCATTGTTACGACGGAAATTTACGATTGTAAGCTGTAGGATCTTTATGAAAACGGGGCAAGCATTCTCCCCATTCTTAACGATTTCATTATAATACAAAGCGTATGCATGCTCTCAGATACGGGTTTGATTTCAATGCAAGTGATCTTTCTTAATGTGTATTTGCCACCTCTTCACTTTGGTACTAATAACGGTGTTGTGTCTATCGTCACATCACATCGGGTCAAAGTAAAAGAAAATCAATGCATGTTAACAAGTGGGGGCAATTAAGTTTATTATAGCTTGGTAAGTCCTAATTAGGAGATACTTACTCATAATTATGACGTGCTAAGTCATAATTACGAGATACTATCTCATAATTAGGAGATACTTACTCATAATTATGACTTACTAACCGCTAATTAGGAGATACTAACTCTATTCTAGGCGTCTAGGGGCCAAAGTGAAAAATATTTTCCAGTATACTTTCTCCTAATTAGGAGATACTCTCCTAATTACGACTTATTAAGTCCTAATTAGGAGATACTAACTCATAATTATGACTTACTAAGTCCTAATTACGAGATACTATCTCCTAAGTAGGAGATACTAACTCATAATTATGACTTACAAACTGCTAATTAGGAGATACTAACTCATAATTATGACTTACTATCTCCTAATTAGGAGATACTAACTCATAATTAGGACTTACTAAGTGCTAATTACGAGATACTAACTCGCGATTATTACAGTTTTGGAAGAAAACGCATGTATACATACTTTGAAATAGGAAACCATTTTAGGCTGCTAGGCCGCCAGGCCGCTAACTTCACGCCACTAGGCCGCTTAAGTGCTCGATCGACTTTTAAAAAAAAGAGTTTATAATTGCTGAAGAGTGATAATTTGGGCATAAAAACAGAATATACATATAAAAATAGAAGGAGAGGCATGTTCACATGCTTTGAAAAGCTGACTGCTTGTTCGATTATTTTTTAAAATGTTGAAAATCGCCTCAGAGTGATAGTGTGTGCTTAAAACTCAGTTGATATTTCTTTGTTTGTTTTTAAGAAAATAGGATAGCATTTTGGGCCGCCAGGCCGCTAGGCCGCTAACTTCACGCCGCTAGGCCGCTAGGACGCGAGGACACTAACTTCACGCCGCTGAGCGGTGGGCCGCTAGGCCGCTAACTTCACGTACATACTTTCAACGTCATTTCAAACTAATAATAGGGTCATCATGGACTTCTTTCTTTCATTAATTGTGTTTCTATGCACTAGTCATTTGAACACTTTGGCTCAACTTGGCTGCCAACTTGTCCAATATTTTCTTAAAAATGACAGTAATATGCAAAGCCCTAATTTGAATCATCACCATTATCAACAACATCATCACAACCAACATCATCATCACCACAATCATAACCACTACCACCATTATGATCTCCACAATCATCCCCACAACCATCATCATCATCATCATCATCATCATCATCATCATCATCATCATCACCACCACCACCACCACCACCACCACCACCATCATCATCATCATCATCATCATCATCATCATCATCATCATCAACGTCATCATCATCGATTTTGTCATAATTATGAGTTAGTATCTCCTAATTATGAGATAGTAAGTCATAATTAGGAGATAGTATCTCCTAATTATGAGATAGTATCTCGTAATTAGGACTTAGTAAGTCATAAGTATGAGTTAATAAGTCGTAATTAGGAGATAGTATCTCCTAATTATGAGATAGTTTCTCGTAATTAGGACTTGGTAAGTCATAATTATGAAATAGTATCTCATAATTAGGACTTAGTAAGTCATAATTATGAGTTAGTATCTCCTAATTAGGAGATAGTATACTGGAAAATATTTTTCACTTTGGCACCTGGACGCTTCCATAGAAATGTGTAAAGACGTTGACACTTTTGTATTTTAGAGTGATCCCGTACACTTATTCACTTATTGTGCAGTTGTTCCGGTTTAGGATTTAGGACACATTTCCCCCTGAAAAAAAAATCGGTATACCTTATCGGTGATATCAAACTGCTTTGCAAGTTTGTTTGTACTCTGAATAATGTTCCTATATTTGGTTACATTTGCACAGAATGACGTCATATTGATTGCCTTTCAATGAAGTATAATGGCCCCTAATTTCAATATAGGAGAAAAAAATGTTATATATACACCCAAAATGCACCATATTGGACTAGAAATTGTTAAAATCTTCAAGGGTACACTTTAAGGTTAATAAATTTCGGTTCTGTTGGAGGGGCGCGAGTCAAATGGTTACACCCCTTAAAAAACGCCCCCTCTTACGTATAATCCTGGCTCTGCCCCTGAACAATTACATATGCAGTCAAGTTGGAAGATTATCATTTGAATTTATGTCACAAGTAGCTCCTTTCATTAATTCACATTTTTTAAGTAATTCAAACAATTTAAGTATTTTAGAATTACAGAAGCCATAACAAAATAAGTAAGGTCTATTAGAACACATTGGCTGTTTGCTTTTGAATTATATTTAATCATTATCTTGTTTAAACCAGTATACGTTATTCTTGTTGAATGATCTTTTAAATATTCCAAAATTGTGAAATGTCAGGTCGGATAGTATGAATATGCTTTATATTAAGCACTTTGCACATGCCTCTGATTTTAGAAATGATCTGGATTTTGACCAAGAAACACAATCCTCGACATTACAAAATACGCGTCGTCATTTTGCAATTTGTACTTCTGTTTATTGTTCCACTGTTACCTAGGCCAATAACTTCGCTGTTTATATTATGTGGTTAACGAAATAGTTTCAACAAAGTGAATGCCAAGTTATGACAAAAGCTTTGAATTGATTTGACCATATCGTATTGTATAAATAGTACATATCACACATGTATGATGAAAGTATACGAATGGTCGGGCCACACTTTATTACAGCATTAGCAACTGGCGGTCCCATTAAACAGTCGCATTTGAAAATTTCGTTGAAAAGCAATGCTTTTATAAATGTACAATAAATGTAATAGATTTAATTAATACAGACAAGAGCGGTCAATTGTGTATTCTAATTTAAAGCTACAATTTTGTTGACTGTGCTTTAAAAAGTCATGAAAATGTGATTTCCTGTCCGTGTTTTATACGCAAGAAATCAACATATGTATCCCTGTTTTAATAACTAAAAATTTAATTGAAATTTGATGAGTGACTAATAATTACATATTACATAAAGGAATCGGACACAAACACAAATGTTTCGCCTACGCTTGTAACAGGAGTAAAATTGATAAAGATGAAATGTTATATGGGTGGAGTTTAGAACATTACAAACTGTTTATCTATTACATTTTTGTCATATGATACAATGAGCTCAATTTCCACCTTAAGGCCAAGTATTGTGAGTCTAAAAAGGGTGTCATATAAATTACTCAAAGTATCATGGCTGTGTTTCAAGTGCTCTATAAAACTGATACTGGAGTTGAAAACACCATAGAATAGCTTTTGATGAAGGTTTTCTTTACTTTATACACGGTCACCATCATCAGGTGTTTCATCAACTTTGGCGTCAATCTAAAATTGTTATAAATAAGATATAAGCAGAACATATATCTAAAGACAAAGTGATAACGTTATTGAAAAGAGACGGCACAATGATAATCTTTCAGAAATTAATTGTTGACTTTTTAATATAGTCTTCCATATATTAAGAAATAAAGATCAGATCAGATTAATATCTTTTGAACACACAAGTAAAAATAGATTTCTTTCGTGCTTATATATCAAAGAATATTTTCAGGAAGGGGTCTTTGATTGTGTCTTTTGTTCCTTTTGGAAAACGTTCAAAAAAGACCGTGTTGCTCTCTTGAGACGAATTTCTACTCATATTTGTAGTACATGTAGTTAATATATGCTCAATTGTGAAGACAGGTGTATGCTAATAATTACAACACTCACTCTCGAGTCCGATTCCTGTGCATAAACAAATGCAAGGAACATTTTAGGGGCGTAGCTGCCTTTACTCCAAAACGCCCGGGCGTGCACACTATTTTCCCGATTTTACTTTTCCTCAAATCAATTATTTGTTTTTTTTAATGTACATGTTTTTTTTTGTATATATCAGAAGCCACCATTTGCATTCTATGGTTTTGAAAGGACCAAGAGAACGCTCTTGCAGAAGGGCCAAGCCCATGATATCTTGAGTGAGAGGCGAGCACCTTTAACCATAGAACACTCTTAAATTTGTTTAAACAGTCAGCGGAGAGAGGGATGTCAATTTTGAAATATTGTTGAAAGTTCTTTATCTTATCAAGTACTCATTGAAGGCATTAAGAGATCATACCACTGAAGTACTTACTGTTCATACGTTTCCTATCTGAAAGTCACTTTGGTAGCATTTGTCAAAGTGAAGTCAAGGGTATGTTTTGATATTTTTTTTTGAAAAAGGAAATGGCTTTCATTGAGCTAATTGATATACAAGATAATGGATTATCTTTGGATTGAACACACGACTAGAGTTCACCCGACAGCCCCCCCCCCCCTCCGGGTTCGCTCCCATCCCCTTAAATTATCTTTAGTTTACTTTATTTTAATATTGTAAAAAAGTAAAAATAAAAAAAGCCCAAAATACAGCACTTAGAACTAAAAATTATTAAAAAAAATATTTGATTATTAAAACTTTCTTGGAGGAGTATTCCAAAGCCCCCCATGCCAACACTTTAAGCTAAAAAAAGGTTTTGAGGGAGGCGCGCAAAAGGTTACGCACCAAAGTTATACCCCCTCTAACATCAATCCTGGTTTCGTCCCTGTTAATTGCCCTTTGCCATCAACTAAAATCAAGCTGCTACCCGATGTCATTTGGGTCATAGAGCGTATTGTTGGCAAACTTTTAGACGCCCTGGTACATCGTTGGTAATCAACGTACGAGCCATATATTAAGTATACCCCTTTTGTCTTGGAAGTGGCCAAGCTAGAACAACTATATCTATGTTAGGATTCATTGCATTTTCTAAAGCTACAAGCTGAATATTTTATGTGGCTTTAAAACTTAATCGTTATCCACTAGCGGATCCTGGGGGCACCCGGCGATCCCCGCCCCTTTAATCGACAAAATGTAATATTATACGCCCAAAATGCATGCACCATTTCGGATAGAAATTGTTTAAATTTTCTAGGGGTAGTAATCCGACCCTCCCCCCGCCAACTTTTCAATCCAAATAATTTTCGATAATGAGGAAGGGACGCAAATCGAAAGGTTACTCCCTAAGTTACGCCCCCTCTTACGTCAAATCTTAGATCGCCCATGTTACCTACGAGAGCTCGAGTTAGTAGATCCTGCACTATAAATGATACGGCTATTAGGAATCTGAGATTCAAATGAGGTCAAGAACTAGTGCTTACATACAACTGATCAAATCATGTTGTGGTCATAGCTTTATTTAGCCCATGCGATAAATACAGTAAAGTATCTCAAGAATTTTGAAATACTATATCTGCATTAAATTGATCAAATTAGGATCGGCTGAACTTCTTGAACGAGTTTTGTCGCGACTTTTTAAAAACATGATACCAATCATCTGGTGGTTAGGAAATATAACTGAATTAGGAAAAAGACAATTTGTTAAATTAAAATAATTAAATGAATACATGCACATACTCGAATCGCTTAATTAGTGTAAAACTGAAATATACAAGCATAATGGCGAATGAATCAACCATGAACTGCATTACCTGTTAACTAAAATACTGTAATTAAAAAGTTAATCGACATTTATAACGAATTACATTTAAGAAATCGTGAAATTTTATGCTTATATGAAAAACTACAGAAACAAGCTCAGTAGCCAAAAGTTTAAACATAAACCATGTTTAATGACACAAGGTAAACGCAAAAGACTGCACAATTAACAGTATTATCAAAGCAAAATGTCGACCAATAATCTTTTGAAACATTTGTTGGAAATATAAAACATAGCACGTTTCTTTAACTACGTGCAGAATAATTGATTATGACGAGTAGCATATGCTTTCTGTTTCTGTTCATTAATTGAACAAAAAGCTTGTCACTCAAAACTACGATGTCTTTAGTTCCTAAAAAAGTATAATTACCCTTGCCAAGCACTTAATGGCAATATTTATGAATAACGCATGAAAGAATGCCATTGACTACAAACAAATATTTAGAGAGCATTCATGGCTGATTCATCTCGAGAATGAACTACATATTTTCAAAATTAGCAAAACGTCTGGCAAAGCATGATTCAATATCTTTTTAAAGATCAAACCTGTCAAATTATCAAAGACGTATATCAAAGGCTCATTTCAGTGATTAATATTAGACAACTTTCAAACCCAGCGTACATTCCGATGTTTTTGGATTCATTCTAATTTTATGTCCAATGTTTGATTTCAAATGATTGACTCTTTTGATGATTCTTATATTTAAAAATAAATCTAATGTTTACATTATCTTGAATCAATATCGTAATTAAGCTTTTATTTTACAGAAAAAGAGGCAAATAAAAAATAGAAATACGGATTTTACCAAAAATTGAAAAAAATATCACAGTAACATGTTTATACTTAGTTAACAGTGCGATTGTGACCTTATATATAAGAATTAGCTCGTTCTGACCATCTGAAGCGTAGTCAACAACATAATATTTGGCTAGTGTCAAAATGTATGTTCATTCAAAAAAAAATATTTCACAGATAATAATTTAGCGACCTTGACCTTATAGTGTTCCATAAGTAATAAAGGCTTCGTTATGCTTCGAAGAGTACATATGTGCATTCGGATTGAAATTACCATGGTCATCAAAAGACTGACCTATAGTCACCGGTCGAAAGACGTTTCTAGTACTGTTTCGGTGGTTATGTCGACACGAATCATGTGATTAACTTGCAAATTGTTGTACCAAATTGTGATTCCGAATATGATTTTAAATGTTCTGAAGCCCCCCAAATGCTGACAAAAATGAAAATTCAAGTACATATCACCACCTTTTACATTGATTCTGGAATTTATACACACAGTGCTTTTCATCTTCTACGTTAAAACAACTAATACATTTACTCGTTTACCGTAAGAAGCTGTAATTTTGGCAGTTTGCTACTGGATTATTTCAAATAATACTGCATATATATGTGCATATTAGTTGACAGGAATGCGGGATTTGTCTCATTTAACCTTACAGAAAACCAGGCACTTTCGGCGCGTGCAACATTATCATTACTTCTCATAACTTTCACCATTCCTGCTCCGAGCATGGTCAATATTTGTGTCGTTAAGTGTTTGTACGGAAGTCCAAACATTCTGGTTTTATCGGCAATTAGAGCAACTCCGGCTGCGTGGTCTCACGACTCTTCAAACTTCGACGGGAGTTTGATTGATGGCACTTCGGTGATGTTTAGTATGTCGAAATGGACGGAGTATTAGTAGTTTGAAATTAAAACTTAGAATCGTACTTAAAACTTCGCGGGGTTTTGTTCCACTGTATGACACTGAAATGGTCATCTCCATATCGAGGGTTTTAACGTAGACAGGTTCTATCTGTTTTATTATTTAATGTCACTTAAAATCCTTCCACTTTAACCCCTCATATATATAGATCGTGACAGTGGATTGATGAAATATCTTATTCACATACAAAAATAATAATTGTTTTTTTTTCATTTATAATACATTTTTCAAAACAATTTACAGATGAGAAAACTCTTTACCAAGCACATGCATTTTTAAAGGGACTTGTTCACGCTGTATAGGATCACCTATATAAAACCTAAAAAACATGTGAAATGTAAACAAAACGATTGTTACAATGATTTAACTCCATATAGGTTTTAAATGAGGTGTCTACTTGTAATCAATCGTTCAAACATATGACAAAACTGCTTTATTTTGCGAAAAGCGCTAGCAATGAAATTGAAAACTTAATACAATGCGATACAATACGTTTATTTCGGCTTTAAACTTACAAAGTTTATAGCAGTAAAAAATAAGACATGAAAAGTGGTGAACAGAACTTATATATAAATATCTAATGATCGTAATGTCTTTAAACAGTTCTACCTCCTCATTCATGACTGAATCACCTTATTAATCACTAGCACTTCTTCGAGTAAATTCTGATTTGCAATTAGCGCACTCGGAATGATCAACTAAACCTCATGTGTGGTAGTCCAAGTTTCTTGAAAACCTTCAGTTAAAGTATCCGATATATAGGTTGATAAAAAATCAATATTTTATTTAAAAAGCGCACGATATAGGTTGATAAAAAAATCAATATTTTATTTAAAAAGCGCACGATATAGGTTGATAAAAAATCAATATTTTGTTTTAAATTTAAAGGCGCGAAATAAAGGTTGGTGCAAAAATATTATTTGTTGATTTAAATACATAATCATGTTTAACTTATTTGACTTTAATGATAAAAAGCATATGATTAAAGTACACATAAAAAGGTATAAACGATATTTTTGCGCTTAATATCTGGGGACATTGTGACCACGTAGCTATTAATTAAAATAGTATAATTTTTATCATTAAAGTCAAATGAGTGAAAAAGAATAATGCATTGATTTTTTTAATATATTGTTCCCCTTTAAATTTTGGTGGCTGGTGATCCTAATTTTTGTTTGTCATCTTAAAGAGTTTGACTCATCGAACTACTATGCATCAGAATTACCGAACATTTTAAATTATTTAAAATGATATCGGACGTGAAATGATCCACTTGGCAATAATTTTAAGCCATAAATGTTTTTAGTGTACTTGTATTCGGTATAATTCGGGCATATTATTACTAATAAAATTACTTTAAATGTATAGCATATAACAAAAATCCCTTATATCCAGCGTCATCATTTAAAGAAAAAGGGCAATTCCAAAAGTTTGCCCCTATCAAGAAATGCTTTTTTCTGTTTTTCCTCAACTCGATTCTCGAGGGCTATTAAGCGTTACATCTTTTTTTAAAGATATGATACACAATACATAAACTGTATTTATTCCTCAGGGAATATCCTTACAAATCATTTTGTAAAGTCTGCTTTTGACGTTTGGATCTAAAGGATGTAAGTATTTGAAAATAAGGCTTTTCGGCCAAAATGTCAATAAAGAGTTTATTTACTAAAGGATTATAATAATGCAGTTAGGCCGTCTGTCTAATTCAATATTGATGCTGCCGAAGTAAATAGATATTGAAATGGCGACCACCTCCCCTTTACAATATACTGTAATGAATAGTTCGAAAGGGTGTCGACCTCTCTTCTCTGAATCTAACAAAACACTGTATGAACCACTTAATTTTATGGCCACATTATACGTCTATTTAAGATTTTGTATCTCTCAAAATTTATAAGATACATGAATATGGTCTAATGAACAGGTGATTACTATTAACATACACACGCATTTAATGTATACGGGCTTATTGAAAGATAACTTTGTCAATACAATTATCTGCTTGAAGGTCTTCTCCAAGGGACCGTGCCTAAAATATAGTATCGATGAAATCCCTCAGATTTATTTCATCCAAGTTACCTTTTCAAATTAAAAAAAAAATGTCCAGCCAGTATAACTAGTTGTACATTAAGTAATTTTAAGTAATTAACAATATTGAATGCCTTTTGATTTAGGGTTATAAATAAATATCAGAGCCATCTTGTCAAACACAACATTGTTAAATTTAACAAAGTTCTGAACAATCGGCCCACTGTATGTTTAATAATTCCGTTCCATTATTGCCATAAGGTTAAGCACTATTTGTTTTTCTCATGTAATGATATAATATGACAAGCTGGAAAGTCGAAAATTAAAAACACACACCCTGGTTAGAGGCACAAGGCAAGGTTCCAAACGACAACGAACAAGATACACAAACGTATCCACACCACCTACACATACACAGACACAACTAACAGAACACATATACATCACAATAGCTTTACCGACAAATTATGGATATGCTGACTCATGCAATTCTGTTACAACCGGATTACGTTTTTGCTTGAATACAGTGAACCTCGTATGACGAAAAAGTTTGACTTTTTAACATGGGGAGCTTCTGTTTTTTTGCAAACTGATATCGGCACTTATGAGGTTTACTTGTCCTTTGAAAACCAATATGGTTGATCAAGTACAGGCGGTAACCGAAATATTATTCATCTGAACGCATTCGGAACTCCTCGGCCATTTTATCAAAACAACCTCGGATGTATTTGGACGGTTTACATACTCAAAAAGTGGCACGTTTAAGTCCGCTGCAAATAGATCGCGCAGTAATCTTATTTAGCAGTTAAACTTTATGACTTAATTCTTGGGAATCTTAAAAAAGTACGAACTACTGATGTACCGGCATACATCCGAGGTCGTTTTTGAAAAAAAAATGGCCGAGGAGCTCCGAATGATCTGAACGATGACATGTGAGAGCGTGATATACTAGCTGCAGTATAATCATGTTTTACTGATACAGTCCCTGACGTCTTGGTGCAATTGATTTGTGTTGATTTTGCATGTATCTTTGGTTCATTTCTGCTTGCTCATATAATGTTTCTCCAACCGGATTCATGTCTTGCTTGATTAAAGTAAACGTCTTATGACTTAGATTTTGCTTTCTTACAACTGAAACTTGGTGCCATTGATTTGTGTTGCATGGAGATTGCACTGAATTGCGCAATGTTTAATGTCAGACATTGTATTTAAATTTGTTGGACTGTAAACTTAATTATCATTAAAGCTGCACTCTCACCGATATACCGTTTTAACAACTTTTTTTATTTTTTGTCTTGGAAAGAGCAATTTTTTGCGTAAATATCTGCAAACCAATGATAAAAGATTGCTGACAAAAGATCAGATCACAGCTTTTCATAATTCCGTTCGAAAATTAATGATTTATGGCTTAAACCGTTACAGGAACCAATGATCGAAATTCAATTACGTAAGAATTGAACCCACATTGTTATATAAGTATTTATCGTCAACACCTAATTAATCAGACAGATTCATTACGATCGCAACCTGATCGAACAGTTCAGACAATACATCATAAACAATTAAAGAGTCAATCATATAATTTGTAAAGGCGCCATGCACCGTTCGGAGATATTTAAATAAATCATACTTTCAGTGCTCCAGAATGGGTGATAAGAATACGTAACTCTCATAATTGTGCTGGCCGCGGAGTATTTTGTATGTTTGTAACTACATGAAACTAGCGACACAAGCCCAGCATTTAAAACAATAAGGTAGACTTTATTTCAAGACACAATGTTAAGGCCTAGCAGCCATTGAATGAGAGATATACAACGTACAAAAACACAAACATACCTCAAACGCATCAAACAAGCTGTCTAAATAGACGTTGGTGTTACCATCTTGGACGATAAGCGAAACATTAGTTATCTCGGGATTAAAACCGACCTAAAGATGCACTCTTACTCCTAAATCATATTATTAATTGCAGAAAACCTTATTTCTACCTTATGAGACGATAGTAGATCGCACTTAATCTTCAAGTATCCACCAATCATTTAATATTTGTGCGTTTTAAGCTAGTAGTTAAACAGTTGTAATCTTGTTATCAGTAATTAATATTTTCAATAAATGCATTATTTAGTAAGTATTTAAAGGTTTATCACTCAATATATATCATTGTTATACGTGTATGTATTGATTTGGAATAAGTGTGTCACTTTAAAACACTCTTCATACGAGCGTTGCTATTTGTGAAAATTTGCCAATGCAATAGTGTCTTAATTTCGTCGAACTGTCAAGGTACTGTCAATGCAATTCTATTCAAAGGAATCTCTATTTTTTTCTTATAATGAAAGAATAATTCGTAACCCTTTAAAAACTAGTTTATCTTGTTTTGGCGTATCGAACGACAACGTTGTCAGCATAATTATCATTTTGAACAATCACTGAATAAATAATGTTTTAGTGAGAGCCTGTCCATGCTGTTTACCTTTGCAAGCTATTGAAATGTGCACTTTGAAAACATAATTATGTCAATTATGTACACTCCTGTTGGACGTATTTCAATTGCATTCATATTCCGTTGAACAAAACATCTGCTGAATACCTCTGAAAATACAAAGACAATGCAAATGATTTTTCAATTGATTTTTTTGGTAAGATAAAATGTTGCTTGCGTAACGTACATGCGTTTCCAAGTTTTTTTACCGGGCCTGGGAATTTCTGTTTTAGCCACTCGTGTATGACGACTCACGTGCATCTACGCGCAATTTCGGAATAATATTTTAATACATACTAAAATCCGATGTTACCGGCTTCCGTTCGTTTCCATCCGCGTCGGATACATGTGAAAGATACTAATATAATGTGACGCCGATAGAATATGGAACATCAATGACCCTGTCGCTGTTTAAACAACGAATATTTTAGTACATTCTGCTGTCTTTGAATTGGTATATTAAGCGCTGTAGTTGGACTATTACATTATTGTTTTGCTAATTATGAGTGTAAATATTAACATTGGGTATTTTACCATTGCGGTTGATCTATGTAAGGAGACGTTTGGCCAGTCCGCGGTTAGTAAAGTCCATGCACTGACCAAATATTTTCATACATCGTTGAACCGCATTACTAAACATTCAATCCTTGATTAAAAATCGTTCAAATGTCTGTGATAGATGATTATTGATTGTAACGGGATAATTATCAAATAAAAAAAGAAAGCGATATGTTGAAGAAAGTCAGGTTCAATGAACAGTAATGTTATCTTAACTGTCATATTCGTTGGTTTTTCTTTCATGTACTGTTGCGTGTTATCATAGATTTCTGTGCCGCATTCGGCATCTTATTTGTTTTGCTCTTGAAACAAGAGAAGGTGAATTACCAGAGAATAAACACTACTGTTCTCCTAATGTTGTTAAGAACCGCTTTTATTGAATGCTTTGTCTATTTCAACTCTCCTCTCTTGTCGAAAGTTGTCACTTGATAAACCGTAGAAAGTGACCGAATGATACTCGTAAAAAAACGTCAGGACGTGATAGTTTTTCTGTGGTACGCGATAAAATCAGCGACCGTTGAAAGAATAAGCGTCAGTGACGCCGATTTCTAACAACAGAGTTTGTTGGGTAATGAATACAATAAACAGACTTTATGGAAAATCATAACTATTTTCTAAATAAAACAGCTACAGACTGATGCTCGCGGCGTATTTCACGTTTTCGAACAATAAAAAGTGATATTCACGGAGACGAAGTATGCATTGACGAATAATGTCAGTGGGTGGGTTATGAAAGTGCTGAGTTGTGGTCCTGTATTGTGTTCTGCTGTGTGTGAGTGTGTACGCAATATACATTGAGGAATGATGACACTGGGTGGGCTATGAAGGTGCTGAGTTGTGGTCCTGTATTGTGTTCTGCTGTGTGTGAGTGTGTACGCAATATGCATTGAGGAATGATGACACTGGGTGGGCTATGAAAGTGCTGAGTTGTGGTCCTGTATTGTGTTCTGCTGTGTGTGAGTGTGTACGCAATATGCATTGAGGAATGATGACACTGGGTGGGCTATGAAGGTGCTGAGTTGTGGTCCAGTATTGTGTTCTTCTGTGTGTGAGTGTACGAAGTATGCATTGAGGAATGATGTCACTGGGTGGGCTATGAAAGTGCTGAGTTGTGGTCCTGTATTGTGTTCTGCTGTGTGAGAGTATGTACGCAGTATGCATTGAGGAATGATGACACTGGGTGGGCTATGAATGTGCTGAGCTGTGGTCCTGTATTGTGTCCTTCTGTGTGTGATTGTGTACGCAGTATGCATTGAGGAATGATGACACTGGGTGGGCTATGAAGGTGCTGAGTAGTGGTCCTGTATTGTGTCCTTCTGTGTGTGGATGTGTACGAAGTGTGTATTGAGGAATGATGACACTAGGTGGGCTTTGAAGGTGCTGAGTTGTGGTCCTGTATTGTGTCCTTCTGTATGTGGATGTGTACGAAGTGTGTATTGAAGAATGATGAAACTAGGTGGGCTATGAAGGTGCTGGGTTGTCGCCCTGTGTGTTTGCGTGCGTGCGTGCGTGCGTGCTTGCGTGCGTGCGTGTGTGTGTACGAACTATGCATTGAAGAATGATGATATTGGGCAGGCTATGAAGGTGCTGAGTTGTGGTTCTGTATTGTGTTTTTAATGGTTTAACTGTGTACTATTGTCATATCGGTGACATGAATTCCAAAATCGGTTCAAGTCAATCACTTAAGCGTTTGGTTCCGATTGCACCAAACGACATCATATCATCGATGTCAATGGAATAACTCTTATTCACTGTATTATACTAGCGAGTAAGAAAGGTGAACACTAAGACGAGAGCAAATATGGGTTTCTTCACAAAAGTAAATACATTAATTAAATTCATTTAATTGAATTTCGAGTAGAATGTTTATTTAACGTAATAGTCTTTAAATCGAAAACTATTTCAGTGATTGCGATTCAATCAATATGGTATTTGTACTGATTTAATTAAGTCGATTTAAACTTAAGCTAATAAAAGAAATATTTTAATTATATGTTTAAACGTGATGAATTACATTGTGTACATCAACGATACGAACACTCCAGTGACCCTCATTAAATCATAAATTAAAAAGGTATCCAATAGTGTATACTATTAACGCGTACTTCGTTTATGCTGCTGATGTGATCATGTTATCTTTTCGACTTGTTTTATGTCGATTTGTAAAGCGACATAATTTCAAAACTGTATTGACTTGTCAACTTTTCATTGAATTTGTCAATTGAAGTTTGTAGTCAAATTATGTAGCGTAGTGGCCTGAACACATTATAATGAAACATAAAGATCCATTCAGAATACACATTTTGTGTGTGCCTAGTGCTAATACATGATAAAATTTCAAAAGAATATATGTAGCGAATGATGTACATGATCATTAGAAAAAATCTCACAAGAATATCATATGTAGCGAATGATGAACGTGATCATTAGAAAACATCTCACAAGAACATATGTAGCGAATGATGAACGTGATCATTAGAAAATATCTTTCCAAGAACATATGTAGCGAATGATGAACGGGATCATTAGAAAAGATCTCACAAGAACATATGTAGCGAATGATAAACGTGATCATTAGAAAAGATCTCACAAGAACATTTGTAGCGAATGATGAACGTGATCATTAGAAAAGACCTCACAAGAACATTTGTAGCGAATGATGAATGTCATCATTAGAAAAGATCTCACAAGAACATATGTAGCGAATGATGAACGTGATCTTTAGAAAACATCTCACAAGAACATATGTAGCGAATGATTAACGGGATCATTAGAAAAAATCTCACAAGAATATATGTAGCGACTGATGAACGTCATCATTAGAAAAGATCTCACAAGAACATATGTAGCGAATGATGAACGTGATCATTAGAAAACATCTCACAAGAATATCATATGTAGCGAATGATGAACGTGATCATTAGAAAAGATCTCACAAGAACATATGTAGCGAATGATGAACGGGATCATTAGAAAAAATCTCACAAGAATATATGTAGCGAATGATGAACGTCATCATTAGAAAAGATCTCACAAGAACATATGTAGCGAATGATGAACGTGATCATTAGAAAACATCTCACAAGAATATCATATGTAGCGAATGATGAACGTGATCATTAGAAAAGATCTCACAAGAACATTTGTAGCGAAAGATGAACGTGATCATTAGAAAAGATCTTTCAAGAACATATGTAGCGTCTGATGAACGTGATCATTAGAAAAGATCTCACAAGAACATATGTAGCGAATGATGAACGTGATCATTAGAAAAGATCTCACAAGAACATATGTAGCGAATGATGAACGTCATCATTAGAAAAGATCAAACAAAAACATATGTAGCGAATGATGAACGTGATCATTAGAAAAGATCTCACAAGAACATATGTAGCGAATGATGAACGGGATTATTAGAAAAAATCTCACAAGAATATATGTAGCGAATGATGAACGTGATCATTAGAAAAGATCTCACAAGAACATATGTAGCGAATGATGAACGGAATCATTAGAAAAAATCTCACAAGAATATATGTAGCGAATGATAAACGTGATCATTAGAAAAGATCTCACAAGAATATCATATGTAGCGAATGATGAACGTGATCATAAGTAAAGAACTCACAAGAACATATGAAGCGAATGATGAACGTGATCATTAGAAAAGATCTCACAAGAACATATGTAGCGAATGATGAACGTGATCATTAGAAAAGATCTCACAAGAACATATGTAGCGAATGATGAACGTGATCATTAGAAAAGATCTCACAAGAACATATGTAGCGAATGATGAACGTGATCATTAGAAAAGATCTCACAAGAACATATGTAGCGAATGATGAACGTGATCATTAGAAAAGATCTCACAAGAACATATGTAGCGAATGATGAACGTGATCATTAGAAAAGATCTCACAAGAACATATGTAGCGAATGATGAACGTGATCATTAGAAAAAATCTCACAAGAATATATGTAGCGAATGATAAACGTGATCAATAGAAAAGATCTCACAAGAATATCATATGTAGCGAATGATGAACGTGATCATCAGTAAAGAACTCACAAGAACATATGTAGCGAATGATGAACGGGATCATTAGAAAACATCTCACAAGAACATATGTAGCGAATGATGAACGTGATCATTAGAAAAGATCTCACAAGAACATATGTAGCGAATGATAAACATGATCATTAGAAAAGATCTTTCAAGAACATATGTAGCGAATGATGAACGTGATCATTAGAAAAGATCTCACAAGAACATATGTAGCGAATGATGAACGTGATCATTAGAAAAGATCTCACAAGAACATATGTAGCGAATGATGAACGTGATCATTAGAAAAGATCTCACAAGAACATGAGTAGCGAATGATTAACGTGATCATTAGAAAAGATCTCACAAGAACATATGTAGCGAATGATGAACGTGATCATTAGAAAAGATCTCACAAGAACATATGTAGCGAATGATGAACGTGATCATTAGAAAAGATCTCACAAGAACATATATAGCGAATGATAAACGTGATCATTAGAAAAGATCTCACTAGAACATATGTAGCGAATGATGAACGTGATCATTAGAAAACATCTCACAAGAACATATGTAGCGAATGATGAACGTGATCATTAGAAAAGATCTTTCAAGAACATATGTAGCGAATGATGAACGTGATCATTAGAAAAGATCTCACAAGAACATATGTAGCGAATGATGAACGGGATCATTAGAAAAGATCTCACAAGAACATATGTAGCGAATGATGAACGTGATCATTAGAAAAAATCTCACAAGAACATATGTAGCGAATGATAAACGTGATCATTAGAAAAGATCTCACAAGAATATCATATGTAGCGAATGATGAACGTGATCATAAGTAAAGAACTCACAAGAACATATGTAGCGAATGATGAACGTGATCATTAGAAAAGATCTCACAAGAACATATGTAGCGAATGATGAACGTGATCATTAGAAAAGATCTCACAAGAACATATGTAGCGAATGATAACCGTGATCATTAGAAAAGACCTTTCAAGAACATATGTAGCGAATGATGAACGTGATCATTAGAAAAGATCTCACAAGAACATATGCAGCGAATGATGAACGTGATCATTAGAAAAGATCTCACAAGAACATATGTAGCGAATGATGAACGGGATCATTAGAAAAGATCTCACAAGAACATATGTAGCGAATGATGAACGGGATTATTAGAAAAGATCTCACAAGAACATATGTAGCGAATGATGAACGTGATCATTAGAAAAGATCTCACAAGAACATATGTAGCGAATGATAAACGTTATCACTACAAAAGATCTTTCAAGAACATATGTAGCGAATGATGAACGTGATCATTAGAAAAGATCTTTCAAGAACATATGTAGCGAATGATGAACGTGATCATTAGAAAAGATCTCACAAGAACATATGTAGCGAATGATGAACGTGATCATTAGAAAAGATCTCACAAGAACATATGTAGCGAATGATGAACGGGATCATTAGAAAAGATCTTTCAAGAACATATGTAGCGAATGATGAACGTCATCATTAGAAAAGATCTCACAAGAACATATGTAGCGAATGATAAACGTGATCATTAGAAAAGATCTTTCAAGAACATATGTAGCGAATGATGAACGTGATCATTAGAAAAGATCTCACAAGAACATATGTAGCGAATGATGAACGTGATCATTAGAAAAAATCTCACAAGAATATATGTAGCGAATGATGAACGTGATCATTAGAAAAGATCTCACAAGAACATATGTAGCGAATGATGAACGGAATCATTAGAAAAAATCTCACAAGAATATATGTAGCGAATGATAAACGTGATCATTAGAAAAGATCTCACAAGAATATCATATGTAGCGAATGATGAACGTGATCATAAGTAAAGAACTCACAAGAACATATGAAGCGAATGATGAACGTGATCATTAGAAAAGATCTCACAAGAACATATGTAGCGAATGATGAACGTGATCATTAGAAAAGATCTCACAAGAACATATGTAGCGAATGATAAACGTGATCATTAGAAAAGATCTCACAAGAACATATGTAGCGAATGATGAACGTGATCATTAGAAAAGATCTCACAAGAACATATGTAGCGAATGATGAACGTGATCATTAGAAAAGATCTTTCAAGAACCTATGTAGCGAATGATTAACGTGATCATTAGAAAAGATCTCACAAGAACATATGTAGCGAATGATGAACGTGATCATTAGAAAAAATCTCACAAGAATATATGTAGCGAATGATAAACGTGATCATTAGAAAAGATCTCACAAGAATATCATATGTAGCGAATGATGAACGTGATCATCAGTAAAGAACTCACAAGAACATATGTAGCGAATGATGAACGGGATCATTAGAAAACATCTCACAAGAACATATGTAGCGAATGATGAACGTGATCATTAGAAAAGATCTCACAAGAACATATGTAGCGAATGATAAACATGATCATTAGAAAAGATCTTTCAAGAACATATGTAGCGAATGATGAACGTGATCATTAGAAAAGATCTCACAAGAACATATGTAGCGAATGATGAACGTGATCATTAGAAAAGATCTCACAAGAACATATGTAGCGAATGATGAACGGGATCATTAGAAAAGATCTCACAAGAACATGAGTAGCGAATGATGAACGTGATCATTAGAAAAGATCTCACAAGAACATATGTAGCGAATGATGAACGTGATCATTAGAAAAGATCTCACAAGAACATATGTAGCGAATGATGAACGTGATCATTAGAAAAGATCTCACAAGAACATATATAGCGAATGATAAACGTGATCATTAGAAAAGATCTCACTAGAACATATGTAGCGAATGATGAACGTGATCATTAGAAAAGATCTCACAAGAACATATGTAGCGAATGATGAACGTGATCATTAGAAAAGATCTTTCAAGAACATATGTAGCGAATGATGAACGTGATCATTAGAAAAGATCTCACAAGAACATATGTAGCGAATGATGAACGGAATCATTAGAAAAAATCTCACAAGAATATATGTAGCGAATGATAAACGTGATCATTAGAAAAGATCTCACAAGAATATCATATGTAGCGAATGATGAACGTGATCATAAGTAAAGAACTCACAAGAACATATGAAGCGAATGATGAACGTGATCATTAGAAAAGATCTCACAAGAACATATGTAGCGAATGATGAACGTGATCATTAGAAAAGATCTCACAAGAACATATGTAGCGAATGATAAACGTGATCATTAGAAAAGATCTCACAAGAACATATGTAGCGAATGATGAACGTGATCATTAGAAAAGATCTCACAAGAACATATGTAGCGAATGATGAACGTGATCATTAGAAAAGATCTTTCAAGAACATATGTAGCGAATGATGAACGTGATCATTAGAAAAGATCTCACAAGAACATATGTAGCGAATGATGAACGTGATCATTAGAAAAAATCTCACAAGAATATATGTAGCGAATGATAAACGTGATCATTAGAAAAGATCTCACAAGAATATCATATGTAGCGAATGATGAACGTGATCATCAGTAAAGAACTCACAAGAACATATGTAGCGAATGATGAACGGGATCATTAGAAAACATCTCACAAGAACATATGTAGCGAATGATGAACGTGATCATTAGAAAAGATCTCACAAGAACATATGTAGCGAATGATAAACATGATCATTAGAAAAGATCTTTCAAGAACATATGTAGCGAATGATGAACGTGATCATTAGAAAAGATCTCACAAGAACATATGTAGCGAATGATGAACGTGATCATTAGAAAAGATCTCACAAGAACATATGTAGCGAATGATGAACGGGATCATTAGAAAAGATCTCACAAGAACATGAGTAGCGAATGATTAACGTGATCATTAGAAAAGATCTCACAAGAACATATGTAGCGAATGATGAACGTGATCATTAGAAAAGATCTCACAAGAACATATGTAGCGAATGATGAACGTGATCATTAGAAAAGATCTCACAAGAACATATATAGCGAATGATAAACGTGATCATTAGAAAAGATCTCACTAGAACATATGTAGCGAATGATGAACGTGATCATTAGAAAACATCTCACAAGAACATATGTAGCGAATGATGAACGTGATCATTAGAAAAGATCTTTCAAGAACATATGTAGCGAATGATGAACGTGATCATTAGAAAAGATCTCACAAGAACATATGTAGCGAATGATGAACGGGATCATTAGAAAAGATCTCACAAGAACATATGTAGCGAATGATGAACGGGATCATTAGAAAAAATCTCACAAGAACATATGTAGCGAATGATAAACGTCATCATTAGAAAAGATCTCACAAGAATATCATATGTAGCGAATGATGAACGTGATCATAAGTAAAGAACTCACAAGAACATATGTAGCGAATGATGAACGTGATCATTAGAAAAGATCTCACAAGAACATATGTAGCTAATGATGAACGTGATCATTAGAAAAGATCTCACAAGAACATATGTAGCGAATGATAAACGTGATCATTAGAAAAGACCTTTCAAGAACATATGTAGCGAATGATGAACGTGATCATTAGAAAAGATCTCACAAGAACATATGCAGCGAATGATGAACGTGATCATTAGAAAAGATCTCACAAGAACATATGTAGCGAATGATGAACGGGATCATTAGAAAAGATCTCACAAGAACATATGTAGCGAATGATGAACGGGATTATTAGAAAAGATCTCACAAGAACATATGTAGCGAATGATGAACGTGATCATTAGAAAAGATCTCACAAGAACATATGTAGCGAATGATAAACGTTATCATTACAAAAGATCTTTCAAGAACATATGTAGCGAATGATGAACGTGATCATTAGAAAAGATCTTTCAAGAACATATGTAGCGAATGATGAACGTGATCATTAGAAAAGATCTCACAAGAACATATGTAGCGAATGATGAACGTGATCATTAGGAAAGATCTCACAAGAACATTTGTAGCGAATGATGAACGTGATCATTAGAAAAGATCTTTCAAGAACATATGTAGCGAATGATGAACGTGATCATTAGAAAAGATCTCACAAGAACATATGTAGCGAATGATGAACGGGATCATTAGAAAAGATCTTTCAAGAACATATGTAGCGAATGATGAACGTCATCATTAGAAAAGATCTCACAAGAACATATGTAGCGAATGATAAACGTGATCATTAGAAAAGATCTTTCAAGAACATATGTAGCGAATGATGAACGTGATCATTAGAAAAGATCTCACAAGAACATATGCAGCGAATGATAAACGTGATCATTAGAAAAGATCTCACAAGAACATATGTAGCGAATGATGAACGGGATCATTAGAAAAGATCTCACAAGAACATATGTAGCGAATGATGAACAGGATCATTAGAAAAAATCTCACAAGAATATATGTAGCGAATGATAAACGTGATCATTAGAAAAGATCTCACAAGAATATCATATGTAGCGAATGATGAACGTGATCATTAGAAAAGATCTCACAAGAACATATGTAGCGAATGATGAACGTCATCATTAGAAAAGATCTCACAAGAACATATGTAGCGAATCATAAACGTGATCATTAGAAAAGATCTCACAAGAACATTTGTAGCGAATGATGAACGTGATCATTAGAAAAGATCTTGCAAGAACATATGTAGCGAATGATGAACGTGATCATTAGAAAAGATCTCACAAGAACATATGTAGCGAATGATGAACGTGATCATAAGAAAAGATCTCACAAAAACATATGTAGCGAATGATGAACGTGATCATTAGAAAAAATCTCACAAGAACATATGTAGCGAATGATGAACGTCATCATTAGAAAAGAACTCACAAAAACATATGTAGCGAATGATGAACGTGATCATTAGAAAAGATCTCACAAAAACATATGTAGCGAATGATGAACGTGATCATTAGAAAAGATCTCACAAAAACATATGTAGCGAATGATGAACGTGATCATTAGAAAAAATCTCATAAGAACATATGTAGCGAATGATGAACGTGATCATTAGAAAAGATCTCACAAGAATATCATATGTAGCGAATGATTAACGTGATCATTAGAAAACATCTCACAAGAATATCATATGTAGCGAATGATGAACGTGATCATTAGAAAAGATCTTTCAAGAACCTATGTAGCGAATGATTAACGTGATCATTAGAAAAGATCTCACAAGAACCTATGTAGCGAATGATGAACGTGATCATTAGAAAAGATCTCACAAGAACATATGTAGCGAATGATGAATGTGATCATAAGAAAAGATCTCACAAAAACATATGTAGCGAATGATGAACGTAATCATTAGAAAAAATCTCATAAGAACATATGTAGCGAATGATGAACGTGATCATTAGAAAAAATCTCATAAGAACATATGTAGCGAATGATGAACGTGATCATTAGAAAAGATCTCACAAGAACATTTGTAGCGAATGATGAACGTGATCATTAGAAAAAATCTCATAAGAACATATGTAGCGAATGATTAACGTGATCATTGGCAAAAACTCATAAGAACATATGTAGCGAATGATGAACGTGATCATTAGAAAAAATCTCATAAGAACATATGTAGCGAATGATTAACGTGATCATTAGAAAAAATCTCATAAGAACATATGTAGCGAATGATTAACGTGATCATTATAAAAATTTCACAAGAACATATGTAGCGAATGATGAACGTGATCATTAGAAAAGATCTCACAAAAACATATGTAGCGAATGATGAACGTGATCATTAGAAAAGATCTCACAAAAACATATGTAGCGAATGATGAACGTGATCATTAGAAAAAATCTCATAAGAACATATGTAGCGAATGATGAACGTGATCATTAGAAAAGATCTCACAAGAATATCATATGTAGCGAATGATTAACGTGATCATTAGAAAACATCTCACAAGAATATCATATGTAGCGAATGATGAACGTGATCATTAGAAAAGATCTTTCAAGAACCTATGTAGCGAATGATTAACGTGATCATTAGAAAAGATCTCACAAGAACCTATGTAGCGAATGATGAACGTGATCATTAGAAAAGATCTCACAAGAACATATGTAGCGAATGATGAATGTGATCATTAGAAAAGATCTCACAAAAACATATGTAGCGAATGATGAACGTAATCATTAGAAAAAATCTCATAAGAACATATGTAGCGAATGATGAACGTGATCATTAGAAAAAATCTCATAAGAACATATGTAGCGAATGATGAACGTGATCATTAGAAAAGATCTCACAAGAACATTTGTAGCGAATGATGAACGTGATCATTAGAAAAAATCTCACAAGAACATATGTAGCGAATGATGAACGTGATCATTAGAAAAGATCTCACAAGAACATATGTAGCGAATGATGAACGGGATCATTAGAAAAGATCTCACAAGAACATATGTAGCGAATGATGAACGGGATCATTAGAAAAAATCTCACAAGAACATATGTAGCGAATGATAAACGTGATCATTAGAAAAGATCTCACAAGAATATCATATGTAGCGAATGATGAACGTGATCATAAGTAAAGAACTCACAAGAACATATGTAGCGAATGATGAACGTGATCATTAGAAAAGATCTCACAAGAACATATGTAGCTAATGATGAACGTGATCATTAGAAAAGATCTCACAAGAACATATGTAGCGAATGATAAACGTGATCATTAGAAAAGACCTTTCAAGAACATATGTAGCGAATGATGAACGTGATCATTAGAAAAGATCTCACAAGAACATATGCAGCGCATGATGAACGTGATCATTAGAAAAGATCTCACAAGAACATATGTAGCGAATGATGAACGGGATCATTAGAAAAGATCTCACAAGAACATATGTAGCGAATGATGAACGGGATCATTAGAAAAGATCTCACAAGAACATATGTAGCGAATGATGAACGTGATCATTAGAAAAGATCTCACAAGAACATATGTAGCGAATGATAAACGTTATCATTACAAAAGATCTTTCAAGAACATATGTAGCGAATGATGAACGTGTTCATTAGAAAAGATCTTTCAAGAACATATGTAGCGAATGATGAACGTGATCATTAGAAAAGATCTCACAAGAACATATGTAGCGAATGATGAACGTGATCATTAGGAAAGATCTCACAAGAACATTTGTAGCGAATGATGAACGTGATCATTAGAAAAGATCTTTCAAGAACATATGTAGCGAATGATGAACGTGATCATTAGAAAAGATCTCACAAGAACATATGTAGCGAATGATGAACGGGATCATTAGAAAAGATCTTTCAAGAACATATGTAGCGAATGATGAACGTCATCATTAGAAAAGATCTCACAAGAACATATGTAGCGAATGATAAACGTGATCATTAGAAAAGATCTTTCAAGAACATATGTAGCGAATGATGAACGTGATCATTAGAAAAGATCTCACAAGAACATATGCAGCGAATGATAAACGTGATCATTAAAAAAGATCTCACAAGAACATATGTAGCGAATGATGAACGGGATCATTAGAAAAGATCTCACAAGAACATATGTAGCGAATGATAAACCGGATCATTAGAAAAAATCTCACAAGAATATATGTAGCGAATGATAAACGTGATCATTAGAAAAGATCTCACAAGAATATCATATGTAGCGAATGATGAACGTGATCATTAGAAAAGATCTCACAAGAACATATGTAGCGAATGATGAACGTGATCATTAGAAAAGATCTCACAAGAACATATGTAGCGAATGATGAACGTGATCATTAGAAAAGATCTCACAAGAACATTTGTAGCGAATGATGAACGTGATCATTAGAAAAGATCTTACAAGAACATATGTAGCGAATGATGAACGTGATCATTAGAAAAGATCTCACAAGAACATATGTAGCGAATGATGAACGTGATCATTAGAAAAGATCTCACAAGAACATATGTAGCGAATGATGAACGTGATCATTAGAAAATATCTCACAAGAACATATGTAGCGAATGATGAACGTCATCATTAGAAAAGATCTCACAAAAACATATGTAGCGAATGATGAACGTGATCATTAGAAAAGATCTCACAAAAACATATGTAGCGAATGATGAACGTGATCATTAGAAAAGATCTCACAAAAACATATGTAGCGAATGATGAACGTGATCATTAGAAAAAATCTCATAAGAACATATGTAGCGAATGATGAACGTGATCATTAGAAAAGATCTCACAAGAATATCATATGTAGCGAATGATTAACGTGATCATTAGAAAACATCTCACAAGAATATCATATGTAGCGAATGATGAACGTGATCATTAGAAAAGATCTTTCAAGAACCTATGTAGCGAATGATTAACGTGATCATTAGAAAAGATCTCACAAGAACCTATGTAGCGAATGATGAACGTGATCATTAGAAAAGATCTCACAAGAACATATGTAGCGAATGATGAATGTGATCATAAGAAAAGATCTCACAAAAACATATGTAGCGAATGATGAACGTAATCATTAGAAAAAAATCTCATAAGAACATATGTAGCGAATGATGAACGTGATCATTAGAAAAAATCTCATAAGAACATATGTAGCGAATGATGAACGTGATCATTAGAAAAGATCTCACAAAAACATTTGTAGCGAATGATGAACGTGATCATTAGAAAAAATCTCATAAGAACATATGTAGCGAATGATTAACGTGATCATTAGCAAAAACTCATAAGAACATATGTAGCGAATGATGAACGTGATCATTAGAAAAAATCTCATAAGAACATATGTAGCGAATGATGAACGTGATCATTAGAAAAAATCTCATAAGAACATATGTAGCGAATGATTAACGTGATCATTATAAAAATTTCACAAGAACATATGTAGCGAATGATGAACGTGATCATTAGAAAAGATCTCACAAAAACATATGTAGCGAATGATGAACGTGATCATTAGAAAAGATCTCACAAAAACATATGTAGCGAATGATGAACGTGATCATTAGAAAAAATCTCATAAGAACATATGTAGCGAATGATGAACGTGATCATTAGAAAAGATCTCACAAGAATATCATATGTAGCGAATGATTAACGTGATCATTAGAAAACATCTCACAAGAATATCATATGTAGCGAATGATGAACGTGATCATTAGAAAAGATCTTTCAAGAACCTATGTAGCGAATGATTAACGTGATCATTAGAAAAGATCTCACAAGAACCTATGTAGCGAATGATGAACGTGATCATTAGAAAAGATCTCACAAGAACATATGTAGCGAATGATGAATGTGATCATTAGAAAAGATCTCACAAAAACATATGTAGCGAATGATGAACGTGATCATTAGAAAAAATCTCATAAGAACATATGTAGCGAATGATGAACGTGATCATTAGAAAAAATCTCATAAGAACATATGTAGCGAATGATGAACGTGATCATTAGAAAAGATCTCACAAGAACATATGTAGCGAATGATGAACGTGATCATTAGAAAAAATCTCATAAGAACATATGTAGCGAATGATTAACGTGATCATTAGAAAAAATCTCATAAGAACATATGTAGCGAATGATTAACGTGATCATTAGAAAAAATCTCATAAGAACATATGTAGCGAATGATTAACGTGATCATTAGAAAAAATCTCATAAGAACATATGTAGCGAATGATGAACGTCATCATTAGAAAACATCTCACAAGAATATCATATGTAGCGAATGATGAACGTGATCATAAGTAAAGAACTCACAAGAACATATGTAGCGAATGATGAATGTGATCATTAGAAAATATCTCACTAAAACATATGTAGCGAATGATGAACGTGATCATTAGAAAAAATCTCATTAGAACATATGTAGCGAATGATGAACGTTATAATTAGAAAAGCCGAATCTCACAGGAACACATGTTGTCAATTTCGAAACATATCTAGTCAATTTTCAAGATCTTAATAGAACTCACAAGTAGCATTCTTTCATTAGTTTGCGTTTTCTTCAAGTAATTCAAATTTAAGTACAACGATTTCGAATATCGGTGAATAAAAAACCAGAAATAAGTATGGTATAATAGAAGACCGTGTTTGTATGCTTTTGAAATATAATAGATCATTATGTTATTAGACGTTGATATGATTGTTAAAATTCCTTTTTGATTTTTTGATAATTAGGTATTATAAGTCCTGTCGGATTGAATGAATATGTCCTACATTTTGTACTTAAAACATTCCTCTGATTTCACAAATGCTCTGGATTTTAACCTTGCAAGCTAAAACACAATCTAGACATTACAAAATACGCGTCGTCATATTGCAATTTAAAACTCTTGTTTGTTATTCAACTGCTACCTAGGACACTAAATTTGCTTCATTTAGCAGGTGATTTTAAAAATTGATATAAAGAATGTGAGTGTCACTTAACGACAAATAGTTCAAAAGTTTGTTCTCATTTAAAGCTACCACACTGTTTTCTGTGCATGATACAGCTTATGCAACTGTATAACTGTTTTTTCTGTGTCCTGTGTTAAACAAATCAACATAGTTTATTTCGTGAACGCGTGAAGTCGTTAATTCATGAAATTGAAATGCAACTTTGGGTCTTAAAAACATTTCAGCTTGAGAAGGGTTCATTTATCAGTACGTTCTCTAACACCCCACAACCAATTGATATCAGTATTAGTACATGTTGTTCAAGTACTTCATGTCTGTACGTGCACGTATCGTTGTTGTTTATGCAATTTAATATGGTTGTTAAGTTACGAAAGGTAAATATACATGAATTAGGGCGTGAATTCGATTCAGTTTCAGTTTTATTGTACTCATATCGCGCTCGGCAACTTGCAATACGAGATGAGATGCTTTACGGGTTGAATTAAATGGGCTCGCTCATGATTTTGTAAAATGTACTTTTTGTATAACGAAATAATGTCTGGCAAATCATTTTGAGTGGTAAAACTAAGATACCAACAGCTTGAAGCAATCAGCAAATGTTGATATTTGCTCAAATATCGTCTTTGAAGACCAGAATTTTCATTAGCGTTAATAACGGTCATGTGCGATTCTTTTTAGCGTGATTGGTTAATTGATATTTTCACGTGATATGTAAATTTATTGTTAAAACGTCAAAATATCCATCAATTTTGTATAAGTCCTAGTACTAGTGGTTAAGGCGTCTGTTTTCCTTTTTTTCTTGACTTAACCGCCGTTGGTTCGCAAAAACTAAAATACTTTTTATACTGAATTTTGCATTTTCGATATCACAGAGTTAAACAATGATAAAATATGATTTTTCAGATGCATTGCCGGGAAAACTAATTATTGGCCCAAGACATTCCCTTTAAAGCTGCACTCTCACAGATTTACCATTTTTACAACTTTTTTTATATTTTGTCTTGGAATGAGCATTTTTTTTGCGTAAATATCTACAAACCAATAACATAAGATTGCTGACAAAAATCAGATCGTAGATTTTCATATTTTCGTACAAAAATTAATGTTTTATTGCTTAAACCGTTACAAACGGTTTAAGAAAAATGCATAAACATCAATTTTTAAACTTGAATATAAACATCTGCGATCTAATTTTTTGTCAGCACTATTATTTAAATGGATTCAATGGATTTTTGCAAAAAATACATAAGTTGTCAAACGTTCAATCTGTGAGAGTGCAGCTTTAAAACAACACTTTCACAGTTATGATATTTCTTTTTATATTTTTTGTCTCACAGTCAGCTGATTTTAGTATCAATGCCTTCAGTTCAGTCATATCAGATAACTCACAATTCAGCAAATCTCAATTGTTAAAGGAGCTGTCTCACGTATGATAAAATAGCGGGAAAAAAACTGACATAAACTTGGCATCGGTAAGTACAATGCATCGAAACTTACTAACTGAAGTACCACATAGTTTACAATTTATTTAAGTTTAGCAGTTATTTCGTATTTTTCCATTACAAAAGATTACTAGGTATGTCTACCAGGTAGAATTCATTCCTTATGCGTGATTGGCTAGTCGGTGTTATCACGTGATTTACCGAGGTCAACTGTCAACTGATTACTATAAACATTTGTAGCTCAGTGAGTAAGACGCTGGACTTCAATTTTGGCGACGCGTTTTCGAACCCGGTCTCAGACACATTTTTTTTTTACATTTTGGTACTTTTTTTACAAAGAGATGATATCAAAGCGTAACACATTCTATTAGATAATTGTCCTGAGATTCGTTACAGAAAAAAAACTTTTTTGGTGCAAATCTGTGGCACAGTCCCTTTAAAGCGTTAGTAACGCTTTTGGCTATAAAAATCAATTCTCGAATACAAATATGGAAAACTGCGATCTGATCTTGAAAATTGGCTCATTTAAAGACAAAAAAATGAAGAAAAAAATGTGTTTTTTTGTCAAAACGGTCAATCTTTGAGAGTGCAGCTTTAAGGATAGAACGTACCAATTGGTTAGTATATTTTCTAGCTTCACTGATTTTCTTTCAGTCAGATGATACATTGAGCTTAGTTTTTACCCTTAAGCACAACTATTTATATTATTTATATTTATGAATACATACATAAATTATATTATTCATCCAAGGTGTATACAATTGGCTGCACGTGGATACTTCTCCCATTTGAATACACTTGAATGCAGTGGATAATTTATTCAAGTAGTATACTATAGGCTGCAGGTGGATATCTTTCCCATTTGTATACAATTGACTGCAGGTGGATATTTTTCCCATTTGTATACAATTGGTTGCAGGTGGATAGTTTACCCAAGTTGTACACTAATGCTGCAAGTGGATATTTTTCCCATTTGTATACAATTGACTGCAGGTGGATAATATATCCAAGTTGTGTACACTTGGATTTACGTGGATATGTTTCACATGTGTATACACTTGTCTGCAGGTGGATAATTTATTCAAATTGTACACACTGGCTGCAGGTGGATATTTTCCCATTTGTATACAATTGACTGCAGGTAGATAGTTTATCCAACTTGTATACTATTGGCTGCAAGTGGATATCTTTCCCATTTGTATATAATTGACTGCAGGTGGATAACTTATCCAAATTGTACACCATTGGCTGCAGGTGGATATTTTTTCCATTTGTACACAATAGACTACATGTGGATAATTGATGTAAGTTGTGTATTATTGGCTGCAGGTGGATATGTTTCATATTTTTATACACTTGGCTGCAGGTGGATAATTTATCCAAGTTGTACACCTTTGGCTGCAGGTGGATATTTTTCCCACTTCTATACACTTGGCTGTAGGTTGATAATTTATCCAAGTTGTGTACTATTGGCAGCAGGTCGATAATTTATCCAAGTTGTATACTATTGGCTGCATGTCTTAAACACATATAATTAATCTTCTTCCTGAAAACATT